>NC_092676.1:21227657-21530688 GCF_964355755.1 Antedon mediterranea
ACGAACTGTGTTTTAAAATTACTACTCATTAACATATTTTATATTATAGAGTTGTCATTACTCTATTTTCAAAGAATTGTTTAAACGTTTTTTAGTTAACCATGTCGATTGTATATACTGTACTGGTACTTGTATTTATCAATGTAGAAAGTGTTGTTTTTAATTTAGGCATTCAGGTTGTATTGAAGTGTAAAATAAATGTATTTCAATCTTAATTATAAACCCAACACCACGTTACATAAGTTACGGAATACATGGCGATTGTAACAATATTGATAACAAGTTTAGGCCTAGATAATTGATATGAAACACTATAGGCAAATGTACTCAGCCCGGGACTTTGTTACGGGTAAAGTAAGCCTACATTCGAACAGTAATGTACGATAGGCTAGATAGTACTATACAATAATGTCTTTCGAAAACAGCATCGCCAAAATTAAGTTTTAACTTAGCATAGACCTTCTAAACTTGATTCGACTAATTTTTTAGATAGAGATTAGGGCACGTCACGCAGCCAAGTGAATTGTGTGTTTGTACTTTGTGGAAATATGCACACTTTCATTAATAATATAAGATACATTTCAAAAACTAATTGAACTTTTTTTGTAAGTTTGTAAACAATTGCAGTGCGAAAGAAGAAATCAGGAAAATAGTTATACGTATTTTGATTTTTTAAGTGTGTATTTTTTATTTAAGGATTGCAACAATGTAATTGGTCAGACGTTTCTTGCCTTACTCTGACATAGCAACTATTTTTTTTTTATTACAATACCTTATCTGATCTTTGATAGGATGGAGAATACAATACAAACATACAAAATAATCTATATTTATAATGAAAATGTTGTAAGAAAACTTTTAATATTTTTACGATGTTGTTATAGATTTTAACCGATTTAAAATTTGAATTTATCTTGTAACTATTTATAACAATGTTATTTCTGAATTATAGTGATATCGCGTTAATAATATATACGATTAAATACAAGTTTTATCGTATCTTTAGTGGATATTGTTAAGTAATAAAGCGAAGAAACCGACCTAATTGTTGAAAGAAATTGAAAAAAAAATGATATTCTTATTGAAGTAACATAAACGATTTATGATATAGTAACCAGTTATGTCGAAAAATTAAAACATGCGCAGAGACGAATATTAGGTTCTGCGCATGTCAATTATGCTATAGTAACCAGTTTTATCTATTTTTTGACACAAATGGTTACTATAGCAAAATCAACATGCGCAGAGACGAATATTATGTTCTGCGCATGTCAATTATGCTATATTAACCATTTTTAAATTTTTTTATATATAATTAGTTACTATAGCATAATAAACATGCGCAGAGACGAATATTAGGGTCTGCGCATGTCAATTATGCTATAGTAACCAGTTTTATCTATTTTTTGACACAAATGGTTACTATAGCAAAATAAACATGCGCAGAGTCGAATATTGGGTTCTGCGCATCTCTATTATACTATAGTAACCAGTTTTATCGAAAAATAAAAAGGTCGAAAATTTGCCATTTTTTTGAAAAAATCCCTGTACTATATATAGTACAGGGAAAATTTCGAAAAGTGACCATTTTTCGAAAACTTTCATTTTTTTTTATATACATGGGCAGAGACGAATATTAGGTTCTGCGCATGTCAATTATGCTATAGTAACCAGTTTTATCTATTTTTTTACACAAATGGTTACTATAGCAAAATAAACTTGTGCATAGTCAAATATTGGGTTCTGCGCATGTCAATTATGCTATAGTAACCAGTTTAAACGAAAAATAAAAAGGACGAAAATTTGTCATTTTTTGAAAAAATCCCTGTACTATAGTACAGGAAAAATGTCAAAAAATGACCATTTTTTTACCCTCTCATTTTTTGATATAATTAGTTACTATAGCATAATAAACATGCGCAGAGACGAATATTAGGTTCTGCGCATGTCAATTATGCTATAGTAACCAGTTTTATCTATTTTTTGACACAAATGGTTACTATAGCAAAATAAACATGCGCAGAGTCGAATATTGGGTTCTGCGCATCTCTATTATACTATATTAACCAGTTTTATCGAAAAATAAAAAGGTCGAAAATTGGTCATTTTTTGGAAAAAATCCCTGTACTATAGTACAGGAAAAATTTCGAAAAGTGACCATTTTTCGACACTTTCATTTTTTTTAATATACATGGGCAGAGACGAATATTAGGTTCTGCACATGTCAATTATGCTATAGTAACCAGTTTTATCAATTTTTTGACACAAATGGTTACTACAGCAAAATAAACATGCGCATAGTCAAATATTGGGTTCTGCGCATGTCAATTTTACTATAGTAACCAGTTTTATCGAAAAATAAAAAGGTCGAAAATTTGTCATTTAAAAAAAAAATCCCTGTACAGGAAAAATTTCAAAAAATGACCATTTTTCGACCCTTTCATTTTTTGATATAATTAGTTACTATAGCATAATAAACATGCGCAGAGACGAATATTAGGTTCTGCGCATGTCAATTATGCTATAGTAACCAGTTTTATCTATTTTTTGACACAAATGGTTACTATAGCAAAATAAACATGCGCAGAGTCGAATATTGGGTTCTGCGCATCTCTATTATACTATAGTAACCAGTTTTATCGAAAAATAAAAAGGTCGAAAATTTGCCATTTTTTTGAAAAAATCCCTGTACTATATATAGTACAGGGAAAATTTCGAAAAGTGACCATTTTTCGAAAACTTTCATTTTTTTTTATATACATGGGCAGAGACGAATATTAGGTTCTGCGCATGTCAATTATGCTATAGTAACCAGTTTTATCTATTTTTTTACACAAATGGTTACTATAGCAAAATAAACTTGTGCATAGTCAAATATTGGGTTCTGCGCATGTCAATTATGCTATAGTAACCAGTTTAAACGAAAAATAAAAAGGACAAAAATTTGTCATTTTTTGAAAAAATCCCTGTACTATAGTACAGGAAAAATGTCAAAAAATGACCATTTTTTTACCCTCTCATTTTTTGATATAATTAGTTACTATAGCATAATAAACATGCGCAGAGACAAATATTAGGTTCTGCGCATGTCAATTATGCTATAGTAACCAGTTTTATCTATTTTTTGACACAAATGGTTACTATAGCAAAATAAACATGCGCAGAGTCGAATATTGGGTTCTGCGCATCTCTATTATACTATATTAACCAGTTTTATCGAAAAATAAAAAGGTCGAAAATTGGTCATTTTTTGGAAAAAATCCCTGTACTATAGTACAGGAAAAATTTCGAAAAGTGACCATTTTTCGACACTTTCATTTTTTTTAATATACATGGGCAGAGACGAATATTAGGTTCTGCACATGTCAATTATGCTATAGTAACCAGTTTTATCTATTTTTTGACACAAATGGTTACTACAGCAAAATAAACATGCGCATAGTCAAATATTGGGTTCTGCGCATGTCAATTTTACTATAGTAACCAGTTTAATCGAAAAATAAAAAGGTCGAAAATTGGTCATTTTTTTGAAAAAATCCCTGTACTATAGTACAGGGAAAATTTCGGAAAGTGACCATTTTTCGACACTTTCATTTTTTTTAATATACATGGGCAGAGACGAATATTAGGTTCTGCGCATGTCAATTATGCTATAGTAACCAGTTTTATCTATTTTTTGACACAAATGGTTACTACAGCAAAATAAACATGCGCATAGTCAAATATTGGGTTCTGCGCATGTCAATTTTACTATAGTAACCAGTTTAATCGAAAAATAAAAAGGACGAAAATTGGTAATTTTTTGAAAAAATCCCTGTACTATAGTACAGGAAAAATGTCAAAAAATGACCATTTTTTTACCCTCTCATTTTTTGATATAATTAGTTTTTATTTTTATTTTTATTTTTCGATTAAACTGGTTACTATAGTATAATTAATATGCGCAGAACCCAATATTTGACTAGTACAGGAAAAATGTCAAAAAATGACCATTTTTTAACCCTCTAATTTTTTGATATAATTAGTTACTATAGCATAATATACATGCGCAGAGACGAATATTAGGTTCTGCGCATGTCAATTATGCTATAGTAACCAGTTTTATCTATTTTTTGACACAAATGGTTACTATAGCAAAATAAACATGCGCAGAGACGAATATTGAGTTCTGCGCATGTGAATTATACTATAGTAACCAGTTTTATCGAAAAATAAAATGGTCGAAAATTTGTCATTTAAAAAAAAAATCCCTGTACTATAGTACAGGAAAAATTTCAAAAAATGACCATTTTTCGACCCTTTTATTTTTTGATATAATTTGTTACTATAGCATAATAAACATGCGCAGAGACGAATATTAGGTTCTGAGCATGTCAATTATACTATAGTAACCAGTTTTATCGAAAAATAAAGAGGTCGAAAATTGGTCATTTAAAAAAAAAAATCCCTGTACTATAGTAAATAAGAAAAAATCCCTGGCATATCGATATTTTAAAATATGTTTATAATTATTGACATAACATTCTCAGATATTGGATTATTTCCCTACATTCCTTGCTAAACTTAAAATAAATTTGTTCTCCGATAATAATTAGGCCTATGTATATAATTTAAAATACTTTTTATATATATTTTTTATTTTATGATTTAAACTTTGCTTTGGAATTTTGATATATTATATTTTAAGATGGTATAATCATTGCTTGTGAAACTGGGTGAGTGGGGAACACAGGCTTTAAGTCATAGTGATTAGGTTCGCTTTTGTGTCCCATGCCAGTTCACTCAGTTGGTTATATTGTTTTTTTGTATGTCGTGTTTTTCATGTATTTTATATTTGGCAATAAAAGAATAAGAATAAGAATAAGAACACATTATGTACGTCTGCACATGCCAATTTATGTTAGTAACCAGTTATGCCGAAAATAAATAGTACAGGGATTTTTTTCGAATAATGACCAAATATCGACATTTTATAATATGTATATATTATCCTTTCGTTTGCTAAAAACTCAGGATATAAAACAAATTATTAAATTGTTCACCTTCAGCCTGAAGCTCCAAACGGTGTGTTTAACGCGTTAGTAATCAGGTTTATATAACGAACGAAAAAATGAGAACGTAATTCTGTAATACCAGCTTAATCTTACTAGTACGTCCTCTTGTGACACATCTTTTATAAAAATGTTAATAATACTGTATAACTGTACGGACACATTTTGACCGGGTGAGGGCGTCGTTGTAGCAAGTTAATGGTCTTGAATTTGATTTTTTAAGTAAACTATAATCACTTCAATTTTCGCGGGCATCGTTGGAATTTTGTTCGAAGTTCACGTCACGCCATCGCGATTTACTTAACTTTTAGTTATACAGTATTTTAATTGGTCTGATTTTACGCTAACTTCATTTTTTAGCTGGTACCCGACGTGAAAGTACTATATCGATACTTCAAGAAGATACAGAGAGTGTAGTGTAAGAAAAGGTGAGGTTGGAAGATTATTCATCGATTGTTGCACAGTTTGGTACGCGTTGGTAAGCTTAATCACAGTAGGTGTTCCTCATTTTAAGGTAATGCAATCCAGACGGCTTTTCTGGTATTACTATTAGATGTACAGAGTACAAGGGTCCATGTTAAAACAATAGAATCGTATGTTTGTTTTAATCAATCAAGTAGTATAAGCCTGATTCTATCATGCCATGTTTGTTTTTTGAATATTTTTTTTTAGATCGTTGGTATATAGAATGTTAGTATGGACATTCAAAAAATTGTTATAATTTAAAATTCTAGAGCCGAGCTATTTAAACATATTCTATATTCCTTCTTAAACCACGTACGTATGCCTAAATGTTTAGTTTTTAATATTTAGTACCATCTAGTATGGGATTCTATGGATTCTATAGTGTGCCATATTTTATAATAGATATACTTTTAACGTTTTTGTTACATTTATGGTCTTTAAGTAAAAAGTGATCTCTTTATTTTTTGTTAAATTACATTTTATCTAAAACTATCCTGCATGTTCTTTATAGTAGGCCTAGTATGCCTACCATGTGTTTCTTATTTATTGAGAGGAGACCGCAGAAACTTGTTAATGTAAAGTAAAGAGTTCTTTAAAAACCAAGTCATGTATACCATGCACCAGGGGTCGCGCCAAGGGGCCTTTTTACATTAACACACAGACGAAACGCATTTGTTTGTTTTTTTATTTGTATCGAATTGAAGTGTAGAGTAAACACATTCAAAGCCACGCACTAATCTGAAGGTCAGGACCATGGTCGACTTTAAACTTTGTATAATATTTAAAAATGATATTATGGTTAAAACTATAGCATCAAAGTTGTAATCTGCTACTATAAATAATACATTCAAGTATAAGCGACTGGCACATAACATGCATAAATGCATATAACTACACAATCTGTGTGTATCGAGTTAAAACCGAAATAATTAAGAACATTTGAGGCTTCAGGGAATGAAAACATGTCGGAATTTCAGACTTTATAGACAATTGAGAACCGTCTAATCTACGGATCTACGACCTAGCCTACGGAGTAAATACCATATAGCCTCCATTAATCTCTAAACACAAATTTTCTACTTTGTTTAAATGTTGTACATTTAGGCTAGGCCTATTTTTATGAACTTTTGATTTAGTATAACTATAAATGCCTGAAAGATTTACGATTCATTTTTTCAAATAATTTTCATCATGTGACCATGCGACTTGCCTGTAAGAACCAAGTTCATTGAACCATGGAGGACTTCCTTTAAGATTTAACTACAATCCTCACATGATTATCATTATAAAAATCAAGCCCCAGGGACAGATTGTTGCTTTTGTTCATGCGGAGAATATTAGGCCCACATTTTTTGGCTAGGCCTACTAGAATAATGCCATGAGTTTTTGTTTCTCTAGAATGACGTGTCGCAGCAGTTTTGTTCGGTCTGCTTTGATCGTGATTAACCTGTTTGTTTGGGTAAGTTATATATTAAACATTAGTTATGAATAATTATTTTCATCTTTAGGTTGGTCATCTAGCTGAGCCAGGGAAGAGAGCGAAGTTATCACACAGTCCAACTCAGCTGATATTTATTAATTTTCATCTAAACCCTAGAAACATTTTATATAATGTTTACTAATATAAATGGGCCGGCTGTTTCTAGCTATTGCACTAATAATGTACTATACTAGGTGTTTTACCGAATGATCGTACGATCAAAACGGTATTGGGTATGTTCCGTGTTATATGTTCCTAACTAATCATTCATTCATAGAAGTACTGATGAAGAAGTCAATGGCGACTATACCTGACTTTCTTCGACTTTTGATAGTATTCAAATAGTTTTGAAAAATGTGTTAGGATACAAATGTACGATATATGATGTATAGGCCTATGCTTATTACAAGCTAAAGTTCGAATGCTCATAATTGTGTTTGGTCAAAACTTTTTTATTGGGTCTGGGATCCAGACTTTATTATCCTTAATTGCAGCGAATTAACTAACGGTATGGTATTAAACAATTTAATATCAAAGTCGACCTTATGTCTACTTCTATTCTGTATCAAACTAAATAAAACATATCAATGACGAGATTTATACCCTTATCAAGCTAAAGTTACTAAATTTAAATTCCACCATAAATCGTAAATTAAATTAATTGGTATGTTATTGATAACTATGCTACCCGTACATTGGTTTATTGTACAGTATATACTGTCTTTACTGTACCAAACTATTGCACTCTTTCTTAACTATGTCATACGATCTCAAAGAAGGCATTGAGTAAAAAACACAATAGAGGAAAATTGTGAACCACGATACCACAGTGAAAATTGGCGAGTTGTAGAAAAATTCTAAACAAAGCAGATCTCGTTATGTTTGTTGTATATTTTTCAAAATGTATGCTGAGAAAATGTGTAAAAATCATTACGAAATTGTATAAAGACTAATATTATACAATCCTCCTACAGTAATGTATGTCAATCTGACCAAATTTGAATTTGTATTACTTGAAACCTTAAATAAAAGCTGTTACCTCCCATATGGTATTGGACAATATGCACAATATTGCACAATATGCTGTTGTGGTGGTCCATAAGTTTATAATGCGCACCGCACGACCGCTGGGTCAGACGCCTCACCCCTTCCCGTCCGTTGTTTTCTTTAGTATTTCTCTCAAAATCTAATCTTCCATTAGTAAGTATATCAATATTTAAACTAAACACTGCGCTAACCAATTCTTTCTTATTATTTAATAACTTAGTCCATTAAATTAGTATTTCATGTTTTTTTTTCTAATATTGCTATAGCTAGGAGGAACAGCTATTTTAGGCGTTGGTGCATGGATTGTCAGTGACCTTTCTGATACCGAACAAGAAGCTCCGGGTCAGGCCTTTATCTTGGGAATTGGAATAGCTGCAGTTGTTCTGGGTGTATTTGTTTCATTAATTGGAATCAGTGGATGCTGCGGAGCCTGTAAAGAGAATGTCTGCTGCCTCAAATTGGTATGATAACTTTAGCTATGTTCACATGCTCTTTTGTCTATCGGAGTTAGTACAAGCGTGTTCACACGCTCTTTTGTCTATCGGAGTTAAATACTGTCCCAAGCATTTGGTTTATCTCTCTCTTCCTTTACGTTTAAACCTTTTCAATTCAATTCAATTCAATTAAAACTTTATTATCCCCATGGGGAAACTCTGTTGGCCTTTTCAAAAGTACAGTACATACAAATATAAAATGGATACAGTACATAAAATATAAAATACGATAAAAAAAGCCATACAAAATATACATATAAAATGTATGTGGTCCGACGTCACATAATGTAAACCGGAGTTATATAAACCAGTACACTGAAGTTGCATCGGAGTTAATGATACGGAGGTGTAAGATACGTTGAATGCACAGTACCTCATGATTTGATTCAGTTTAAATATGTACATGTGAACATGCTTCTCTTCAATGAGAATAACGCAATGATAATAGTCCTTACATTTTTCAAATCAGATACCGGGACCGGGGTATTTAAATCCAATTTACTCTTAATATAACTATTATTATTATTTTTTATGATCATTATTTTAAAATAAAGATTGGTTTGTATTCGGGCTTTCCTATTGTTTCCCTAACCACATTGTTTGTTTACAGTTTGTTGCATTGGTGTCACTATTGGTCTTATCGGAACTTGTGATAGCAGTGTTTTCTATTTTGATGTCTAGCCAGGTACAATATGTTAATAAATGAAAGTTCAAATATAATGTTATAATCTACAGTTTATACGATAGTGTATGTGTTTTATTGGAAACAAAATAGCAATGTAACTTGAGGTTCATTGCAATGTTGCATTCTATAATCTACTCTAATTTCCACCCGGCATAAATTATCATATCATAGGCAAATTCCACAATACAGTATCACATGTATCAAGGGTTAAGGGTTAGGGTCTATACAGGATTTACAGATACATGTATGAAGTTGCAATAATATTAAAAATTTGTAAATTTGTAGTACTGTACGGCAAACTTTTGCTTAAAAATGTTTTTTTTTTACAAAATATGTTAAGTTATAGGAGGCCGAGTTATCCACCTTACCCCTCAACTTTCCACCAGACTTTAATTACTTCTATTATATTGGAACAGATTGAAGAAAAAGTAGACGAACAAATGATGCAATCTGTAAAGGTGTACAACCTCCATCCAGAGGCAACTAAAGGCTTAGATCGTGCTCAGTACGGGGTAAGACATTTTGGACAAGGTTAGATACAACGACGTAACATAAATAGGTAGTAGAGTTAAGCTTGGTTCCCATTGGAGACAAAACGCAAGGTTGTAACGCAACGAAAGCGTGTTGACCAATGACAAGCGAAAGTTCGAATAATCCAAAGCTTGTGATTGGTCAACTCGCTTACGCATTACTTGAACTGGACGTATATTTTTGTTTACTAAGATCAAAGTTATATTTGCTCGTCGTTTATTTTGTGTTGTAATGGGATGAACGTTATTTGTGTTTTGTGAATGAGGGAGGTAACAAAAACAAACGGACCTGATAGATAGCTGTTAATTTGACCTGTTGGTTTGTTGTCTCATATTTGACCTGTGTGAATTTTTACCAGTAATTACTCTTGTTGATAGCTTTATGCTTTTATACTATTGACCCCTATCATGTGTATACCGTTTTTATTTCATAAGAATCTCATGCTGAGTGAGACCGCCAAATAAACTAAGCAAGACAAATTCTTCGAGGGTGGGGTGACTTTAAATGAAAAATTAACTAACGGAAAAAAGCAACATACTACGAAGAAGCAAAACCTTTAGATTGTGTGTGTATAAAACTATTTGAGGCATGCCTATTATACATTTGTAACAAATATGAACAGAAATAAGACAATTAAGTTTGAGGCTAAAAAATTGGTTTGGAAAAATAATGTACACCTTACATGATACAAATGAACTGGTTCTTTCCTATTTCTTCTAATTTCAGTCCCCAATGTTCTTTTTTTCTGTTCGTATACTATATTCTGTTCTGTATGTATAGTTAAGGTCAGGTCACAGTTCAAATACTATTAATTAAAGATAGTTTCTGTTTCTAATCTGTTTAAATTTCGTCCACTGAATCTATACTTTGAAAGAGTCTATTAGGCCTACTGTACAGCCACCATGTGTTGTTTTAATCTAAACTAGTGAACTACTTAAAAGTGTGATGTTCCCAAGTATGGTAGTGATATGCCCAAATATGGTAGTGATATGCCCAAATAAGGTAGTAATATGACATCATCATCACCACATAAAGTTTGATAGTGTAGACAGAGCTATACATTGTCTAAAATGTACGTCATTTTATTTTGTTTCCATATACTCTTAATGATGTTCACAACTCTTTTGATAACAGTTGCAATGTTGTGGTTCATCAGGTCCTAGTGACTATAACGAAAACATAAACATAACAGAAAACATGGTACCGGCAACGTGCTGTAAGCAGCCTATGGATGAATGCACCTTTATGCAAGATTCTGAGACTGTCTACCAAACAGTAAGTCTAATTACCCAGGATGATCTAGATTTTTAAGGGTGGGGCAACATTCTTATCTTAGCTAATAAGTGAGTGAGTGGCCGAGCGGTTAAGACAGTGGAACCGTAATCACGTAGCCATAACATCGGCAGGGGTTCGAGGCTCACTCACTCCATGGTTCTGGTGGTAGAACGAGTCTCCTCGGATAAGGACTATAAACCGTAGGTCCAGTGTACACAACTTGCTCGTGTGCACTTTAAAGAACCTAGTACATCTTTCGAGACGAGTAGGGGGTTACCCCGGTGTATTAGTACATCACAGCCACTGATCACCAACTGGGCCCTCTGGGAGATCAGTCTTTGACTGAAGAGGTCACCCAGTATAAAGATAAAACAAACAAACAAACAAAACAAGACCTATCGCGTTAATGAAGGGATAGATTAGACAATCGTCTTGCTAAGGCACTAAACATGTGATGGGATTCTGCTTTCTCTCAACTTCAAAAACTGACTCCATTCACTATTGCCTCTAAAACCTGTTGGTCTTTTCAGTCCTCTTTCAACGACCTCGTTCGCATTATGTTGCCTTAACCTGATGGGGAAAAAATAATCCATCTCTCCATTCACCGTTTCACATTCTGTTTTATTCTATAGGGATGTACAGAAAGATTGGTAGAGTATGCTGATGAATATCTAGCATGTATCATCGGAGTTTCGTTAGTTTTACTTGTCTGCCAGGTATGTATACATTCACAGTCACATATATTTTTATTATATGTTCTGTTTTTTTTATGATGGAACAACAACGATTACTTGACTAAATTTAGGCCTACAGAAAATCTGCGATAAAAAGGCCCCAGTGCATGAAGGAGAAAGAAGCCCAATAGTTTTCAAATTTAAAACGTGAATTTCTCCCCGTTAGGCCGGACATGTAGTTGTAATTCAAAATTTGCATTTTTTTCAGATTCTCTCTCTCATTTTTGGTTGTTGTTTGATTCGATCAGTTCAGGATGAAGAAAAAGTATAACGATATACAGACAATCGTTGTAAATGAAATACAGCATTATGATCGTATTATTTTATAGTTTGTTAAAGCTTTTAGTAAAAATTAGTACTTAGAATAAAACGCGAGATGATACATTTAATATTACCGAAAACGTAGTGTGTCAAATTTATCAATACTATAATTATGTACTCCATGAGCGTATTTAAATGACTTATATTAGAGTAACGGGGCGCAGATTTGGACATTATCAATTAATTTGTTGACTATAATTTAGTATTGTAAGTTGTAGACACTTATGTAGATACTGTACTTATGTTTTCTGTAAGTCTTATTTTGCCTGATTTACTTATTGATGAGATATTAGAAAGCTTTCAATTAGCGACGTGGAGTCTATGACGTCATGTTCATTTATTGCGCATGCGTTTGAATTTGGTTTGGCAATTTCGTCGGACCCAAATTCATCGAATAGGTCCAGGTGACGACCTTGAATGGGTTTAGCACAGAAATTCACATGTGAACGTGTTGGTGTATGGTGACGACTTGGGACATACTATGACCTAATGCATGATTATTACATAAGTCCTATTCCTCGAAAATCAAAAGCTCCCTATAGGCCTAAGTTTAACAATACACTACATATTGTGGATAGAGTATAGGCAGTCATACCCTCCGCACCTACTGCTGAGGCAGGAGTATTACATGCATGTATTGCCGACGTCAATGAAGCAACATTACCGTGTAACAGATATAACTCAACCCCTTTATTATCATTATTATTCGTTTCATAAGAGAAGATTGTCTTAGAGAGTCATCGACACTTTGTGTATTATTTAATTTTATGTTCAATATTAGTCAGTAAATTTGTGAGAGTTTCAAATTTAGGAATATCTCATCCAAAATAAAAATTATTCAATTTTTTGTTTTTATGTATTTATTTTGAATTTCTGTAAGAAACAATAATCATAAACCTTTTATATTTCTGTAAAATTATAGCATTCTGTAGATTAGTTTTTTAAATAGTAATAAAAACATTAATATAGTGTCACGCCTACGAGTAATGTCGTTTCTATTTGTATTTAAATCATGTTTATCTAACGGTCACTAACGCCGATTAAAAACGAAATAGTCTGCAGAATATCCAAAGTCCAAAGAATGGTATCATGTAGATAACGGTTGTACGGTATAGGTTATCGCAAATTATACATTGAAATGAAGGTCTGTGTTTAAATATTGATACGTTCTACCAGTCGATAGACGGCATATTATTTCGTGTAGAGTTACGAACATCGATACAAAGGTAAGATTAGGCCAAGTTTTCAAAGATGGTATGATAATGTTAGTCTAGGTCCATTCTCCTTATAGGCTACTATAAAGTATGTTGTGTCTTGAATAGACTGTATTTTAGGTCTAATCATAAAACAAGCTGTTTTGATATAGTTAAGGTAGTAGGGCATATTCTGTGGAGCGCTATGAACAATGACACAGACGTGTAATCATCCTTCTTAAGGTTTGCTAAAAAGCATCGGAAAAAATGTCTTTAATAGGCCTAATCACAAAAAACTGTTTATATAGCGATGCTGTGTATTGTTGACGATTATAAACGTGAATAACAAGTGAAAGTGAATACAAGATTTAATAATACAGTATGACATCATATAGCAGGGATGTAACTTATTTATAAGTTAGGTTTTTATAGGCATATTTCTCATTATTAGATCTATGCCTGTACATGCATTGGAAAAACAGTTGAAATTTCATAATGAAAATAAAGATATTTGTTTTTTAGATTAAAAAATACGGACTAAGATGGCTTTCAAGATATCGTTCATTAGAAACTTGCTTTCAATAGTAAACATTTTCACATGGGTAAGTATTTGTATGGACGTAAGCGCAACCCTCGAACCAGAAAAATCCATAGGCCTATTAAAATTACAATTCTTTACAACTTGTTTGTTTGTTTGCACGATATCGCCTACAGTTTTCAAGTTATCATTCTGATATACATAGGTACTGTATATACTTACAGAATATCTATTGAAAATCGGTTCACTAATTACATCACAAATAAAAAAAGAAACATTTGTATTCTTGTAACATGGGCTAAAATGTCAACATGCGCCCTCTGTGGCAATATTTTACCAAGTACTTTACTCAGTTTCTGAGCGCTTTCATTTTTGTTTGTTAGATCGCTGGAGGTGCTATACTGGGTGTTGGACTCTGGATTTTGATAGACTTTGCAAATTATGGAATTGAGTTTGGAAAAGATGTTGTGGAGGCAGTCGCAATAGTTGTCATTAGCGCTGGATGTTTCGTGTTTTTTGTTGGTTTCATTGGCTGCTGTGGTATAATGAGAGAGAATCTCTGCTGCCTTTACTTGGTCGGTAGAAAAAGACATTTTATCTTTAAATTTAAAATGTTGGCCTATCATAAAATAAATAGATTTTTTCACCGGAAATTTCTCATCTATTTTTGTTTGTATTCCCCAATCCAGTTTTAAGATACTTTACCACGTTGATATTATTACATGTTTGTACCCAGAAGAGAATCCATGATTTGAAAAGGATATTAAGAAATGCCTGAAAATTAAAACCTAATTAATGATACAAGTACTCCTCAGTTCAATTATTCTTTGTAGTGCCTCAAAAAGTTTTCGTATGACTTTCAATTCACTTAAGTAGGCCTAACCACTTATGATATTTTGTTTATATCCAGTATTTCGTATTGCTTGGTGTAGTCATTCTGATAGAGGTTGCTGTGGCATCGGTTGGGCTTAGTATTTTATCTGTGGTAAGAAATACGATAAGAATTTTTTAAAGTACTTCGGCATTAGGTAAATTAATTATCAATGATGATAATGACGTTATAGGTGATGGTGTAGATACTATCTTTAATTTGTGATAGATGATAACACTGATAATGAAAGTGATAAGTATGTTGATAATTATGGCGATGATTGTGAAAATGATTGATAATATATCACGTTGTTGTATCATTGGTTTAGGTTGAAAAGGAAATGGACAAATCCATGAAGTATACAATAAAAAATGTTTACGGCAAGAAAACTGAAAATGGCATTGATTATATACAAAAAAAAGTATTGCAGTATTTTTTATCATCATACTCTAAGTCATTACAATCATAATTTAAGCCATCTGGTCAAATTATCGGGCGTTTAGGGCCGGGCCGGACGCCGGGTACCATACCTAAATAACCAACAATATCGGTAAGGGTTCGAAACCGACTCGCTCCTAGTACTGGTGGTGGAAAGTCTTCTCGGATAAGCGCAATAGACACAGTTTGCCCGAGTGAACTTTAAATAGCACAGTTCATTATTCGAGACGAGTAGAGGACTACTCGGTAAACTGGTTCACAGATACCTCCTGTATTAGTGGGATTACCAACTATTTAATAGGGCAGTGCCTACATACTTCAAATAAAATCACCCACTCTATTGCCCATGATTATACAGTACATATTATCAGTTAAGTTTTTAGCGTGGTTGATCTTGTTTGTCTTTCATGACCAACTCTTAGAATTTGACAATGCAGTAATAATTTAAAAACAATGTCGTTAATAATCTTCATTCATTTGGGTAACAATTACAAAAGACAAATTATAAAAGACCAGCCTAATCATATTATCATTTCATAATAAATATTTTTATTAATTAATTATTAATTTTATTTGTGATGTTTAATCAGTTCGAGTGCTGTGGATCAGTTGGGCCCGAGGATTGGCGGACATCTTGGTGGGTTTCAAGCAACGAAACATCAACGGGTGTTGTACCTCTTTCGTGTTGTAACGAAGAAGCATGTTGGGAGGATGGTTATGATTCTAGCAAAATATATCAAAGAGTAAGAATAAGATTTATATTTATTATAACAATTACGGTACGTGTTATTTCAAGCTTCTCAACCTATCAAGTTAAAACACTTTAGTGGTATAGGCAGGGAGTATAGGAATGAATAAACGCTAGTAAACCATATAGTACGACAAGGAAATCAAGCCTTCCACCTAATACGAATAAATTAACTTTTATAAAAACTCCTTCAATATATATACCTAAGGTCTAAATTAGACATTTAAATGTTACAAGATCTTTTGAGCGACGATCTGGAAACAATTTAGAAATTCGTAATACACTATGTAATGGTTTATTGTTCTGATTTAGGGTTGTGTAGAAGTCTTGTATGGGTACATTCACGACTATTTTACAGCCGTTGCTGGTGTTTGTTTTGGAGTATTGGCTATTGAGGTTAGTTTACTGGTGACCGGAAAACGAGCTTTGCTCAACAACATTTTATGTATACATTTTTATATTTTTTTGTTGTAGTGGAATAAATTGATACTGATATGTTGTAGTATATACATTGTGTTTCGCAACAACAAACAGCAGCACAGTTTATGACACTGTGGGAGAATCTGGTGGGAGAATCTGGTGGCATATACAAGAAACACTGACAACAATGTTCCGTACATAGGCTAAAGTAACTAGTACTGTAAATACCGTCATTTAAAAAAAAATGTCGTATTTGGTAAGAATCTTCAAAACCCTGCAGTTTCGATGCTCAGAAGTTGCGCTAGGCATGTGAATGGGTTACTGTATCTCAATATGAAAACAATTACTGAATGTTTTATTTCAGATTTTTGCAATGGTTCTATCTTGCGTGCTAGTGTTTGAATTGAGAGAAACAACAAAATTGTGAATCTTGGGACAGATGAGTTGTAATTTCGAGCTTTAAACATGGAATGAGGAACGCCCGCTTCCAGAAAGTGGGGGGGGGGGGGGGGGGTAACCATTAGTCTTCAACGCCAGACAGTTAAAACGTGCAAGAACTTCAAAGACATTTCATTTGTGCCTATTATATAATACCATTATAACATTATCTTATACCTTCATTATTATACTAAAGATTTGTTCCCAATTGAACGTCAGTTGACCAATGACATCGTCATTTAACCATGGATGCTGAGCTCGGGAGATCAAATGCTTTATGTTAGATTGCATTGATTTGAAGATGCAATAATAAAGATTAATTTTTAAAAATTTAAAAATAAGGATTACTTAAATCAGACTTTCAATAGGTTATTTTGTAGTTTTAATCAAGTTAATCCCTTCCATAAAAACAAAACGAACGAAAATAATGTTTTCTCATATAAAAATTACAAAATAAATGGTCAAATTGAACCAAAAACCCATTGGCTGGCAGCCAATCTGACTATTTTTTGGTTTAAATTATAGTGTTTTCAGGTAAATAATTTTTTTCAATTCAATTTTTGTTCAAAGTGGATAAATATTATGTAACATTAAAATGGCATATTCAACAACAAAACATTTTTTTGAGGGGGACAATACATCTTTAATCAATTACCCCTGTGTGGCATCTAAATGTGAACATGCTTTAAAATAGTTACGTATATCACCTTTTTTTGTGTAAAATGGTCTGAAATATATAAGGGAAAAGATAAGATCCATGCAAATGTTGGTTAACAAACAACAAATATGGACATACAGTACGTACAACTGGTAGATTTATTTATTCAACTTTTTAGACCTGTAGAAGATTGATTTGAATAACTGCATCAAATATATTAAAAAAAAACATTAAAAAAAGAGAAAAAATCGCAGCCTTCCATTAAACAAAAATGTCCAAGAAAAAATTTCCAATTAAAAAATATTTTGTGCCAAATAAGCATTCAATGAATACAATAATCTTCATTCAGCATTTAAAAGTAGGCCTACAGATATTTTACAAACAGCACCTGACTAACTTATTCATTTTCTAATCTGTATTATGTTTATACAATAATACATGCAGTATATGTTGTATATTACACTGAATTTCCATATAAAACATTTTCAAAAGTCTTAATACAGTTTACCCTTACCTTTGGGACAATTTAATCCTGAAGGTGTCCCCTTAATAGAGGTTCTAATGCAATTAATATTCAACGAAAATGCACCAAGCATACACTGTTGAATTAATCGATTTATCATGGTTAAAATAATTTAATTTAACATAATGTAGTATTCAACATACCACATAATGTAGTATTCAACATACCACATTTTAACATCGTATTTGCAGTGATTACCGCCATTTTTATTTCTTCATAAATATTTCACAGCCTACTTATTAGGCTGACAGTAGTAGTAGTGTATTAATACACTATTGAAATGACATCATGACCCTCATTTGTTATGCATGTTTGATTTTGACAATTATGCATACATTACTGGAATATAAATACCTCATTCCAAACACTGTAAAATAGTTCGTTATTAACATTATTTAAAACATAAGGAAAGTACAAGCTGCATTCCTTAAACGTTGATTGCTATCCAATGTCCAAATATCTTCATTCAAAATTACCAGTTGAATACTTTTGGAATTCTGGAACAGCAAATGATGCAAGGCAGAGAGAATTCAGATAAGAATCTGCTTTGGCCTAAATGCAAAAGACAACACGACAAAGCATTCAAGCCCGGTGTCCTAACGCATGTGATATGTGAACCGCTGTTTACATTCACTCAACTCGCCTTGGAACTCGACATCTATTTCAAAATCAAGATCCCTCTGAAAAAGAATAAAAAATGTTAATAATAGATACAGTCAACTCTCCCAATACCAAACTCTCTGAAAACCAGAAACTCTCGCAAAAGGTCCCAAATTCCTCTTTCCAAGCACATTTTAAATACCAGACTTTCTGGAAAACCAGAAATATTTCGCCAGCCCTAAGGTGCCTGGTATTGAGAGAGTTGACTGTATATCACTATTACAAATTATTAACAATTATATAAAATAGAAAGTCAATATTGCAATATATTGCCTTTTCGAAATATTGTATTCTATATATTCTAATAAAATACAGTACCCTGTATTAGCATTTTAAGTTAAGCATAATAATTACTTACATTGTTCTTAGCATTAGGTGTCATAGTAAGGACACCAGTAATGCCTTCACCTCGTTTAACAGTCAGATAATCATCAAGATAGAAGACAGTCTGCTTCCAATGAGTATAGTGTGAATCGGGAGCTACATGAAAAAAATTAGAAATACAGGTAATTGCATGTGACCATGAAAATTACTTGTACAAGTCGGAATATATACAGTAGAACGCTCTTTTAGGACACCTCCATTAAAGAGACACTTTCCCTAAAAAAAACCCCAGGAAATATGTTTTAAAACTACGGCCAACCTCTCTTCAGGGGATAAATCTTCGAGACACATACGTCTGTTTTCGCAGGTGTTTCCTAAATAGGGGTTCTACCATATCAGAAAATGTTTTCACCAATGAATGAATTCACTTCTTTGTAGAATATTATTTAATACCAAAATAGATTTACCTGTAGAGAACCCTGTGCGTTTGTGACACATTGTAAACTCAATGTTAAAGTAAGTGACAAGAGCCTGAACATAGTCACTTCTACTGCATTTCAGTTGAAACGGCGACGAGAAACTCATGTCTTCCACTTTCACTGTGTACATGTCAATTTCCTTTAGTAGACAAGCGTTTGACACGACCTGCTTCGGGTCAACGCAATCGACGAGCGGCTCACTCACTGCGACATCTCGTATACAGCTCATGTCAAACCCGTATACATTCTCCCACCCTGCAAAAAATACAGATATAGTACACTGAATATATAATTCCATAAATGAACATTAAATTTCTACTGCAAATTTCAAAACTATCGACTAATTAGTAAAAAACCAAAGTACCTAAATAGTAACAAGGTCTACAGTAATTTGAGAGTAACTTAGTATTGTACTTACAATTGATCTTTTCATCTTTATATTGTCTGTCTTCTATGGCAGTTACATAAAGTGTTGCACGGTCAGGAAATATAAGCCCTTCAGGTGCCTGTTGGTAAATCAAATTGCTGTTTGTGGTTGTATGCATAAAACGCGCTGTGAACGTTCCTTGGCTTACGATTTAAATTTCTATCTTCGCATCCGGTATTATTGTTTGCGCTGAACTGTGAACACTGCGTCTCATTTCAGCTTCTGGCTGGGAACTTGTTTTAGATGAGATGTTATGCGTTTATGTAGTCCATGCAAGTTAAACACCATCAAATTTGGGCAATGATTATCAATGGTGTTATACACTTTAACATTCAGCAATAATATGATATAGCTAACCACAACAATGTTTATTAAATTGATAAAAGAACATCTACAGTACTTACCAACCATTTGTCACGTGCATAGATCACTGTGTTTAACATACTCTCGTAAAATAAACAATACCCCATCCATTCACTGATGATTATATCTACTTTATCTACAGGCAATGTAACATCTTCAACCTTTCCTTTCACCAATGTTACAACTGTAAGAAAAAAAAGATGCCTAATAATTTACATGTTATTTTTATTTTTTTATTGGGACTAATATTATATTACAAATGATGTATGATTTACATTTAATGTAAATAAATAAAAGGAAAATAAGGCTAAAAAAATTATGTTTCGAACTCCATCATGGGGTCATTATCAAGTCTAATGAAGACATTCTAAAAAACAGCTAATTATATAACACTAATCAAGGGTCAAAGTTTAAATAACAAAAGACCTATTGTCTAACATCCTGTTAAATGAAAAGCGTTAAAGAATGACATTGTTTATTCAGACTAGGTTTTAATTGTCTGATGTACAGCATTTAAATAAATCAATAATAAGTCAAATTTGTTTTGCATCTCCTAAGTATATACTAAAACATGAACTACTAATGTCTCCATTATGGAGTCGAAACATTGTTCTTTTTTAAGCGTTGTTTAATATAAAATAGTGCATATACAACTTGACTGTGATAACTTACTGTGGCTTAGGTTGTTGGCTTCTACTATTTTCTTAGCATGATCCACTATACTTGAGCACTCAATCTGAAAAAGTCATTAATTTAATATTGATAAAATTAAATGTCATATATTTGTTTAAAGAATCGTAATGGATTTTAATTATAATTGTATAACTCAATTTCCTTTTTGGTTAACCAGTCATTTGAATTTTGAACTCTTTTCTTTTTTGTAATGTATTTGTTATTTTCTGACGAAATAAAAAATGAAATGTTCCTTTCTACAGTATCTGTACCATATGCTTGACTCTGAAAGTTCAATTTTAAATGCCTGCCTTGTTGTTTTGAAACGCCTTGGTTTTGCTGATTGATTTTGTATACAAAAATTGATGGGGTTGAGTTGAGGCCCTATCTAGCCTATGCAAAAGAACTATCTGTACATGTGTGATGAGGATTGAGAGTAAAAAAAAATGGAATTTTTATTATCAAAAAAAAAAATAATAAGGTAGAGTAAAGTAAAAATTATACATTATTTACCCCTATAACTTGTTTTGCCCCTGCCTTGGCTGCAAACATACATAGAATACCAGTTCCACATCCAACATCCAGCACGGTCTTTCCGCGAAATAAATGCTTGTTGTGGTACATTGAATTTTTATATGTCAACGTTCTAACTTCATCCTTCAACATTTCCTGGAATAAAATTGCGCAAATGTTATTTTTTTTTAAACATAGCTATAATTTTCGTTAACCAATTAATACATGTATCAAGGGTTTTTTGCACAGATCTTGGATACCCCAACAACCAAACAGTACCAACCAAGCCAGAGTGTGTAGGGGGGGAAAGCTACAATTAATGGGTAGTGGTGATGTGATGATGATGTCGTATCAATACCATATTTGGGCATATCAATACCATATTTGGGCATATAACTACCATATTTGGGCATATAACTACCATATTTGGGCATATAACTACCATATTTGGGCATATTGCTACCATATTTTGACACATACTTTTTTGTCAAACTAGTTTGATAGTGTGGACAGAGCTTTAGATTTGAATACCGTAGTTTATATATATACTCACTTCATGGATACCAAAGTGCGCATATGAATCAAAATAATAATCTTTAGACGTCATTGAATCTACGGTTGCTTCATCTGAACCCTTGGCCTTCTTTTCAGGAGATGGAACGATGTCTGCTTTACTACAAGCAACTGCTACCGAAGTCTAATTTAAATGAGAATTAAATTCTTATTCAATCAATGCATATATGTCATTTCATTCAAGGGTTTTATTCAATAAACTAAAATTTACATTGTAGCCAAAGGCTAAATTGTGTAAAATTTTACAAAATATTGCACATTAAAAAAACATCTTATATTAAAATGGAATTAGATAAAGTACATAATATGAAAATGAGAAAAACATTGAAAAATCAAAGTAATTGTTACAAATCATCGCCTAATAAAATAATACTACTGTAATAATTCGGATAAGTTCTAAAGGATGAGACCATTTGCAGGCAAGTACAATGTGATTTAAAACAATATATTAATATTCCATTATAAAACTGCACTGGGCAGTCATTTAATTGGTGCTAGTTCCGTTTGGGACCTGTTTTTATTTCTACTTCCTTTTGATTCCAAACTTGTTAAGTACAGTAACTTACAGTATTGTGAATACCACACCTTAAAATTGGGCGTCATACTGTAAGTACTTTTATGAAGAAGAATCGCATAAAAAGTAACAAATAAATCCTTTAAATTGATGATTTTACAGACATGTTTCTTGCATACCGTTCGCAAATTTAGCATACTCGAAGTTCAATATTTTCGTTTTTATAGTGCGCCAAAAGAGCAACAACAATAGATGGTTAAAAACTCAGTGAATGCGTCTTCTTTTAATGCATCTATTATTGAAATACACATTTAATTTTAATATATTTTATGTCAATAAAAATGCTGTAACATTTTACTGACTAATAATGTCCTGTTTTCAAATAGCAACCAACCCTAAATCGGCATTACTACCTAGCCTACAGTAGGCCTAAGAGGAATATTATTTAGATCATTGAGGTATAAACCTTCAGTACATGTAATATGATAATGAATTTGTTGATTTTCATTCCTAAAAGTTCTTGCGAAAACCATGTAACAATAACATTTTTATTGCATTGACATTGACAAAATATGTTAAAATTAAACGTAATTTTCACCAATAAATGCATTACGGTAAATATACGTATTATACCGAGTTTAAAAATTAGCCTTCTATTATGATTGCTCTTTTGGCGCTCCATAGAAACAACAACATTGAACATGAGGTATGCAAAATTCACGAACCGATGTCCGAGAAACACGTCTGTAAATTCATCAATTTAAAGGATTTATTTGTTACTTTTTATGCGATTCTTCTTCGTAAAGTATTTTTGAGGCCTAATTCTAAGGTGTGGTACTCACGATAAAGTTACTTAACAAATTTTGAGTCGAAATAAACGACAGGTGCGAAACGGAACTAGCGCCTTTAATTTAACCCAAAACAAGCCCAAGACTCCCAGACCTAAATAATCTTGGCATTAATGCTGTACTCTACTGACTGTATAACACACAAGTAGAGGGTAAATCGTGAGTAGGAATGGATTGAATGGAGGGAGTTTAAACCAGTTTGCAAACAAGATTTTACTCTAGCGTATCCAATCATCAGACAAGTTTATTGTAAAAATAAAAAATTATTAATTTAGGCCTAAAAAACTGTTTGTAATTATAATTTAAAAAGGTAAGATTAATTAATTACCGGCGGGTAATAGGCCTAGCTAAATATTATTATTATTGTTCTATCATCTTTAATAACATCCTAAGAATACCAGGCCTGCTGCATTATGCTAAGCCGCACATTTCATACACTGCCAAGGCATTCACCGCCCGGTATCATGGATGAAATACAGTAGTACTACACTCTACAGTCACTCTGACTGAGGCTAGCCTAGGCTTAACAATAAACAGCTTAAATCACGTTTAAAATATACCGTCTCTGCCCTTTTACTAATCTTATACTATCTTTAATAGTAGGGCATAACATAATAGCAATAATTTTGGCATTACCTGCATGTTTTCTTCCATTTTATAGAGTTAAATGAATAGTTGTTTTCTCGACTTTGTTTGAAAATTCAATCGTACATACCATGTGCGATACGACGCGCAATAGGCTATCTCTTAACGACGACTACTGGATCCGTTTCAATACAATGTGGGTATTTAAATGTGACGTCACGATTAGGCTGTTGATTTGATGAATTTATATTCATTAATGGAGAGATTTATTACATGAATTAAAATTGAATATACAGTACAGTACTAATATATAATTTGGTACGCAAGTGAAAAATGTTGCTCTCGCCCCAGGAAAATCTGATATGCAAGCTTGCCAACATCTCATCAAATGTCAAAGATAGACGATACCATTTTAGTACATTTCTTTCTGTTTTAATACTTTCATTAACAATAAATTATTTACATACACCATAATCAATAGTTATACATACGAATTTGGGTAACAATATTTTATAGAGATATAATATTAATTTTTACTTAAAAATCACATAGTAATCAGTTGGAGAATATAATTATTACCCACTGTAAAATGGAATCGACAGACCAGCTGCAGCAGCATCATTAAGATAGGATACAGTGTAGTATCAATGGAAACCGGAAGTAATTACGATCTAAGCGGAAGTTGTTTGGAAGTTCAAGAACGAATTGAAAAAGAGATAGAAAGTCGATCAACTTGTATTTACTTCCACTTCTAAAGTTCTTTAACAACGGGATAAGTGTAACCAGTAACTTGTAAGATTATTGTTTAATTAATTATACAATTTATCGAATTATAAATTATGTATAATTATAATAAAAGAAGGGAATATAAATAGGCTATATTCTAGGTAGGCTAGGCTAGTCTGTTTAGACAGAGTAGGGAGGTAGCAGGGGAAGAAGGAGAAAACGGGAGGGTGTTGGTCTACCTGGTATACTGGGCTTGAAATAGTAGGCCTAGTTTTTTTTCGTTGAAATGCAAAAAGAAGAAAATTAATCTACCAACCACTATTTCTCAGCCATCAATGATCATCATTTGTTTTTATAATTTTATTATTTTTGCTTTTTAAAATTATTTATAAAATTTTCAAATCCGCCTAGGCTAGTTAGAGGCCCTATAGGTCCTAGTAGGCCTAACTACAAAACTTTCTCTGTTCTAAACTTTCAAATTAGGCTTTATGATCTCTATGTTTATTGATGAATACTGTATTGTTTTTCCTATAATTAAATCATTTTGTATCAACAGATCACTTATAAAGATGGGCTCACGTTATGATTCTGAACCACGATGTGGAATTTCCTGTCTCAAATACGTGCTTTTTATCTTCAATTTTTTCTTATGGGTGAGGCATACATTTGCATTTAATAATGGTGTACAGTTATGTCTCTAACTTATTCTAAATCTCTGTCTACACTATCAATTTTTTTATGTGTCAAAACAATGTTACAGTGCCCATATATGACCATGATGATAAATGTCATATTATTACAGTACTACCATATTCAGGCACATCACATTGTTTTGCCACATAAAGTTTGATAGTGTAGACGTGACAGAGCTTTAGTAAATATTCAAGGGTTGTATTTTTTCATCATATGACTGCCTTTGACTTATAAGTAAGATAATGTATTTGAGTATCAAAAAAGAAATTGTGTAACACTTTAAATGTTTTGCCATCTTTCGCATTATATTTTGCCAAATTTAGGTGAAGGGTGTGAGGGCGGGCTTTCACCCAAACGCTCCTAGCAGGATGTATTTAAACGCTTTGTTTTTCAGAGTAAATTTTGTAATTTGTTCTTCTGTTTTTTTTTTGTATTTAAAAAAATATATATTCATATAGTGTGGAGGAGCTGCAGTGACCGGTGTTGGAATCTGGACTTTAGTTGAAAAGTATGACTACGCTGGAGTTATGTGCAGCAACACATATGCTGCTGCTACATACATTCTACTCGTATCTGGCATTCTCATAATCTTTGTGGCCACCATGGGTTGCTGTGGTGCTGTACAAGAACAGAAATGCTGTCTTCTTATTGTAAGCTAACTTACCTAAAAGCATTTTCCCAAAATAAATTTAAATTACCTGTAAAGGCAAATGTAAAAAACTCTTATTCTTTTTAACTATTTACAAACAACACGGAGCGGACAGGCAGTAGAAAAAAAAAGATACCGAGTGTGTGTGGGACAAGTTATGCTTGACATTGCCGCTCGTCTGTGTAAATTGGCCTTTAGTCTATAAATAATCAATCGTATTGCAAAGATTAGAATGGTTGTAGTGCCCATCAATGATTATATGTTGGTCAAAAAATTGATTATTTGAAGATATTATACATGCCTTGAACCATAAACATATGATATCCATTTTGATACATTTTTTTTTTTATAAAGATAAGGTAATTAAAAATCCGTCTTTTCAGTATTTCTTGCTGATATTCTTCATATTTCTGCTGGAACTTGTTGCTGGCATTGTAGCTTATGCATACAGACAGCAGGTATAGTATTGTACTTATAATAAAGTGTAAATATTTGTAAATAAATGAATGGCATATTAATTTGATAAATTTAATTGTAGAATGTAATTTTTTTTTTGGGTTTATTTTCTGCTTTCTGTTCTGAGTTGACCAACTAGCATAGGTGTCTAGCATAGGTGTCTAGCATAGGTGTTTAGCATCTGTTTGGTCTTGCCTTTTATGTTTGTTTTGTCTTCTTTGTATTGTATATGGTAGAAAGTTTAAATAAAAATAAATAAATTGTAACCTTTAGATTGATACTGAATTACAAAACTGCTTGAATGAATCCTTAGTGGAGAAGTATGGACAACCAGGCTATGAAGCCTTCACGGAGTCATTTGATGCTATGCAAGGATATGTAAGTGATAATTAAAACACCTTAATGTACAAGTTCAGGAAATGACCCACGGAAATGTTGCGTACTTTGATATACTTGAGACATTTATTTAGATGTTTAGGTAGAGCAAAATAATAATATTGGGTGAAAAGCCTATGTAGCAGCACACATGACATACTTATTTTTTTTACTCCAAACTATAAATACCTACTGTCCAATGTAATGTTGCATGTAATATATCTTATCTCTGTATATACATTGTATATACAGAGATAAGATAAAACTGGTTCACCTTTTTCAAATTTAAAATTATATTTTGAAACCTATATGCTTTTTTTTTGCCAGTTTAATTGCTGTGGTGCTGCTTCTTATAAGGACTGGGATACTAGCATGTGGAAGAAAACACAGGAGGGAGTTAACAAAGTGCCTGACAGCTGTTGCAAGTCGGAGATGTATCAGTGTGGTATCCGTGATCACGCTTCTAACATTTACAGACGCGTAATTATCTATTTTATATTTTAGATACCGATCCGGAACTTCGTTTGTAGACATGTTTTTTTATGCTTAGATCTTATGCAAAATTAAATTTGTAAAATGTATTGTGGAATATGAGATACACCTTGTTTTGCATTTCTTCTTTTCAGGGATGTAAAGATGGTCTTGGTGATTACATAGGAAACCAGTTGCTTGTCATTCTACTTGTCTGTCTCGGTGTTTGTGTGTTCCAGGTGAGGGCAGGTTATTCTTGAAATTTTTATACTTAGTTGCTTCCGAACTGGGGACTAAAATTGATTTGATAACGTTTGTATGACGTCCATTTGTATAACGATCATTGCTCATGGTGCTTTGAAATCGGATGTTACACTTACACTACGAGCTTCTCCCCTAATAATAATATAATAATTGTTGGACTATATAATAATACATAAAGCCTCTATGCGCTTCACATAACAATATAAGTAATCCATGAAATAAATAAAATAAAAAAGAGTAATTAAAAATGAGTGACAGGCTATACAATATATAAATCTCACCTGAATTGAATATAGTTTATCAAGGAGTCATGTCAGTGTAAATAATTATTAAGGCACTCTCTCATAGTAATAATATGCCTATATTTGTGTGATCTTGAACAATTCTTATAATTTTGTTTTCTTTTTTTTTAATACTAATTATACTGTGTTCTTTTCTGTTGCAGATACTTGGTTTAATTTTCTCCATGTGTCTTCTTTGTCATCTGAAGCATGAAGATGATGATATTTATTGATGTGGGAAAACAAAACATCATACTTACAATGGAATGGTATGCATTTTAGAAATATGATTGCTAATTAAATGTCATGTATGGACATGACTTTAGAATATATAAATTAGCTGAATTAAATGTGTGTTTACACTGAAGACAAACCAAAGAGGTTTCTTAGTTTGATATCAATAGAAATTGTTTTTTTTTATAATATAATTATTGTAAACTTTAATAAATCTATAAATAAAACTTCATGTTTTTATATTTCCAATTTAGGCTAAAGTTTGCTAAGCATTCTCTGTCTGGTTGTTATGTTATACTGTTTTATTTTGATTTAAAATGGTTTTATTTTTCTGTTTTCTTTTCAATTTCATCATAGCTTGCACTCCATCCTAAAAGCTACCGTTCTCATTTCAATGTTATGCAATACATTACATTTATGATTTTTAATGCTTTTCATGTGAAAATATATTTGGTGCAGTTTTGACATTTTTGTTCCAAAGTGTTTTGTTAAATGTATTAAAACTATACCGCCAAACTCTTCCCACGATCATTTAAAAACTGCTGTTTTAAAAAAATAAATATAGCTTGTCTTCAATTTATCAACTAGTGCTATCGAAGTTTGTTTATGTGTGAATGTTTATCTTCTGCTTTTTCTAGTAATGTTCTTACTTGCCAAATCATGACTATACTGTAATGATTATATATTAAGTACACAGTCCATATCATTTTTATTTCAAACTCTGTATCTGTATAAGTTTTTTTTTGTAAGTGACCAAAATTAATATTTTTATAAATCTATAAACATGTGGTAACACTGTACAATATATGTATAATTATAAAAAAACACAAAATATATTCAACCATCATATTACATAATACAACTGTATTTTAGGCCTAATAAACAACTTTCTCATGCTTTGGTACTTACAAAATACAAATTTATGCCATATTTTATCATAGTATACTTGATTTAGTGTGTTTAGTAATTTATAATATAGATCATTTATGATATAGTATAATAGATAATTTATAATAATCTATGCTAATTTATGCTAATAGATGTAGTCAAATGATAAGTTCCAGTATTATTAAAAAATTAAAATCTTGATATTGTTTATTGCTTTGATAATTTATATAGTTATAGAAGTGTGTATAGTTTTTTGTTTTTTCCCGATGATGAATTTCTATAATTGTACTAACATTGCATATAAACGATTAAATAACTTTACATAATGTGTTTACTATAAAGCTATAATTAAATTGGGCCATGTGCTGATATAGACTATTTTGGTCTATTCAATTCCAAGTTTATCTGGATAAACCAACAGTAGCCATTGTTCTCCTGAAAGAGAGCTATGCTATTGATAAATAAAGTTCCATATGCGATAATGGACTAGCCCAACATAAAAGAAAGTGGCTTAATTGTTTATGGTATTATTGTATAGGTCTACCAGTACACTGTAATACCTAAGATTACACTATGTATAAAATACAATTAAAAACTAACAGAACTATAATTGAATTGCTTTGCCATGTTAGTTATTACATTTTTGCTTTTAATTTATAGAAATTGATTTTTTTTTTAAATTTCATTTATTTTGTCTCATAAAAATACAATATAAAAAAACATGGACATGAACAAGAAAACATCACACAATACCAGGCAGAGACAGGATTCCTAAAAAGCGAACTTAATCACTATCTAGTAGGTCTCCTTGATAATTTAGTTAGAAATGATGTTAGTTTGTAGTCACATTTGTGCGTGTTATTTGTCAGGTAGCTTTAATATTAATGTGTAAATTATTTGATACGAAAGTAATAAACACATCTGGGATGTTTTACATTATAGTTTTGGATTTTCTTCTTGATTTTGTTTTCAATTTGGGATCAAAGATAGGAAATCGGAGGTGTAAAAAGAGCAACGTAGATATCGATCATAGACACGTTATAATTATAAACAGTTTGGTTCACTATTGGCCGTACAGCACGTAACGATCTGGGGCGGATCTAGGGCGCGACTAGTAACAATAGATAACATTTTTTGGTGTTCAATAAATGCGAAAGTCAAGAAGTCACCGATGAAGATATTTCCGATACGGGTCACCATAAACGCTATAATAAGGCCGAAAAAATGTTTGTTTGTTTGCCCTCCCTCCTTAATGGAAAATTGTTATGGTAAAAAGTTTGTAGTTATTACTGAAATCGTATCTTTCGCTATTCTTAAATCTTTCGAAAAATAGAGCTCCTAGGTCCGGCCCCCTGCATTGACCTCGATCGTCAACACCTTTCGTCAGTAGTGTGGATACCGTAAATCTTCTAATAGTAACCCACTACTCTAATAGTAACCCCACTTCTGATAGTAACCCACCTTATAAGTCAATCTATAATAATAATAACCCACTACTCTAATAGCAACCCATGGGGATTACTATTAGAGTCACAAAAACATATGATGCAGCTTTATTTTGAAAATAACGAGATAATGCATGTTTATTTCGGGAGTGGGGGAAGATTGAGTGTTTTTGAGTTTAGAAAATAAAGTTAGAGTTCAACCAATTTTTTTTATTCGTATACTGTTTTATTATTTTGCTATGAGTTGCTGACCGGAAGAGTTGGGGATGGGTTACTATTTTCAGGTGCCTAATTTAAGATCAGTAATAGTAACCCCCATTCTAATAGTCCCCACCCTAAAAAACAATCAAATAATAATAACCCAGGGTTACAAATAGATTTACGGTATACCTCCCGTGAAGAATCTAATTATGACTATTAAAAGGGAATAATATACGGTATGTTTATGGTATAATATGTCAAAATAAAGATTTTAAAATTCGTGTAATTTGTGTAAAATACGATACTTATAATTCTTACTTATGTCTTTTTAATGTGTGATTCTTGTTGATTCTAATATCAATTGTTTTTTTATATTTGTTTGTAATTTGCTTAGGTTAATCCTCCGACCTCTTTTGTTACTCCAAAAATATGTAACAGTCGAAATGAAGTGAATTAAAACAGATTATTCTGTGAATAGGAATAACAATGCATAATGATGTTTTCAGTTTTTTTTTATGACAAAATTGTTATATGTACTGTTTTATATTTGTTAAATCTGCTTTTAAAAATGTTTTATTTATTTTTATAGCAAAAAAAAAAATGAAATGAAAAGTATACAGTAGTTGTATCAGGAGGTATTTTACCTCCAGCTCCCATGGTTGGATTCACGACGATGATTTTCACAGTTGGCACATTTCGCGTTTCATACCACTTATAATGACAAAATGTTGTCATGACTTCGTCCGCAATTTAAAACTTTTATTTGGACTATTTCTGTCACATTATGAGCTAATAATTTACTATACTACTATCATCATCATAATATTGGGCGAACATTGTATGCGTTTAGTTCTAAAAACAAATCGTAGGCCCAAGTTTGGTTAGGCCTAGGCCCTAGCCCACCAACCAAGGATTGCCTGACAGCAGTGACAGCAGTCTGTCTGCAACTAAAAAGGGCGACTGCTGCAGCCTAGTAACCCGGCCTAGGCCGAGGGGGATAGGGCCTAGCCTGGTACTACTGTATACTCCCTCTCGTCAATCTAAGAGTGGCTACTACCTAGGCTTAGCCTTGAGTTGGCCTACTATACTAGCTGAGCCTATCATAATTATGTTATGTTGTTGAGATTTAATGCCAAATTGTTATTAGCAAACATGCAAAGAAATGTGACCAAATCAGTAAAGAAAAAGTCTTCATCAGGAGGAGGGAAAGGGCATGCAAAGAAGGGTAAGTTAGGCCTAGGCTATAGTATGCCAATCTGAACCCCAAGGATGTCGACAAGCTTTATCATTTTAAAATGTATTTAACTGTTTCTCTTAGAAAGCACAAGACCAAAGACAAGTATATCCACTAATATCCCCAGTAGTGGTATCCATATATCAGCGTCTTCCAGTAGTGTCAATAATCTCAACCCAAGAAGAAATGTCAGTCAGAAATCAAATCCTCAAAAGTCCGCAGTTGGACTTGAAAAATCTTTTCAAAAGTTAACTTTACGAGAAAAGAGTACATCTGCAACAAGGTAACATTGGAACTATATTTCTCTATTATTTTTGTAAACATGCATACACATATAGGTTGCAAGGTTGTGATTAAATGTAGAATATAGATGGTTAAATTTTGGTTTTATCAGAGGGATTCAATCCGGACTTATTACGGCCATACTCCATCGAAACACCTGTTCTTGTCAGGTCCAAGAAGTTAAGCAATGTTGGGCCCTGTTCCATTCTTTGATTGAAGACTGCCAGGTACTTTTGACAGAGAGCGATGGATGAAAAATTACAGTAAATCGTATCAACTCAACTTACTTTATTAAAATAGCAAACGTTATTCGACCAAAAATTCCAGGTCATAATATATTCTTATGTTCTACCTGGATGAATGATAACCTTTTTTAAAAAATTGTATTTTCTTTAGATGTGTGACTCGTTCAATTTCCTCAAGCACTTGCAAATCATTAGAAGATGTGGCTAGATGGATTCTAAGTCAAAAAAGTAAGAATATTGTAGTGATGGCAGGAGCTGGTATTAGCACACCAAGTGGAATACCAGATTTCAGGTAATACATAACTATACTGATAATATTGTACATATGTCCCTAATGTTCAAGAGTATACTGACATGAAAATACAGCATGACTATGTGGCAATAGAAAGAGAGGCTTACTGTATTATTATAGCATTGTAGATGTATTTTTTATAATGATGCATGCATGATGTAGTATCAAATGCTATAGTATCGAATACTCAAATATTAACTTCAGAAGCTGTAAAACTGCCTCTAAAATAAACAAATTCAAATGAAAAAACATCCGCACAAATATGCTTTATAAAATAGCATATCAATATTTTGGCCTTGAGACTGAGTAGCAGTGTATTGCCAGTTAGACTCCCTGTTATTTCCCGAGAAACTTGCACTCAAATTATTAGTAAAATATATTCATGGTTCAATATTCAGAAAAGGATATCATTTTGTATGCTATTTTAATTTTTCAGAACCCCTGGCACTGGTCTATATGACAATCTACAGCAGTACCGAATTCCATATCCAGAAGCTATATTTGACATTGACTACTTCCACAAGGATCCTCGACCCTTCTTTGCCTTGGCTAGGGAGCTATATCCTGGAAACTTCAAGCCAAACTATGTTCACTATTTTGTAAGGATGCTTCATGAGAAAGGACTGCTTTTGAGGATGTACACACAAAATATTGATGGACTTGAGAGATGTATGTCAATAATAAGATTAATATACAGTAGAACACTTAAGGTTTCACTTTCAGGACACATGAAAATGTCCGTTTAATAGGGGTGTCCCCTGATCAGTCATGTTCCAAAGGAGGGTCTTTTGACCCTGTTGTGTACAAGTGCTTCTGTCTGATTCAGTTGGATGGAATAAGAAGCTTGCATATTTTCCAAGAAATATATCCAGATTAATAATTAAATTTAAAAGTTCAACCATATTGTTATATACATGGCGTTCATGGATGTAGGATCAAAAGCAATATTTATTGATATTAATATTAATTCATTAAATTCATTAAAATATGCTAAATTCTATTCTAATAATTGTTCTTTACCAGTGGCTGGTATTCCTGCTGTGAAGCTGGTAGAAGCCCATGGGACATTCTCAACTGCATCATGTGTTAAATGCGGATCAAAGAGTAATGGACAAGAAATCAAGGTAAGAATGGGTTTTCTATAACGTATGGCTTATGTCGACATAAAACTCAATGCAACTCAAAATTATCTCAACTAAACTGAAAGGAATAAGTTGAGCAAGAGCTTTTATGTCAACTGAACGAAATTGAAAGGAACCAGTGTGCGAGTGCTTATGTCAACATAAACCGCCTTAAAGCCTATTGTAGAGCTTAGGTGCGAGAAGGAATACTAATAATAGTATTGGTATGTTATAATTTTCTTTTTCTTAAGGCTACAATTCTGTCTGGCAATGTACCAAAGTGTTCTAAAAGATCGTGTTTTGGTGTTGTGAAGCCGGACATTGTATTCTTTGGTGAAGATCTTCCTAAGAGGTTTTTCTACTATCTTAAAGACTTTCCACAGTGCGATCTACTTATTGTTATGGGGACATCATTACAGGTAAAAAAAGCAAGAATACAGTCATTTTCTTGATCTTAAAGGGTAACTCCATGTTTACAGTTTATAGTTAATTATCATTAGTATACCCTCTTGGAAGGTATTAGATGTTTTTTCTGTAAATCTGTAGTCAATTTGTGTCCCAAAAAAAATACATAGGCCTTTATTTGATACGCTCAGTTGCGCTCTTTTCTAGTTATATATAATTCTTTTCAGGTTTACCCATTTGCTGATATTGTTAATTCAGTAAGAAGCTACATCCCTCGACTACTCATCAACCGGGAAATTGTTGAGCCATTTAAATCCAAAAAGCGAGTGAATGATGTTGCAAGAGAGGGCGATCTTGTTGAAGGTGTCCGCAAGTTTGCTCAAGTTCTAGGTTGGAAGAAAGCAATGGATGATCTTATTATTGAGTGTGAAAAGAAGTTGGTAAGTTTTGATTAAACATGACATGTCCACCAAGCATAGATTATCTTTATTTTTTGACATGAAACAAATATTAAAGTATCATCCAGAAAACATCTACCATCGTTCCGTGGATGCAATCTGAACTAAAATAGGATCATTCATAATCAATGAACTTATTAAAGCAATTGCTATCCCCTCCTACATCAAACTGTATAGATTTTTGTCATTTACAAACTGGTTTAGTCGTCGTGAGGTGGTTTCCCGAATGATCGTAAAATCAAAACGGTACTGGGTATGACCAACTAGCGTTATTGTCACCGGCTAGTCATCCATTCATAGAAGTACTAATGTAGTAGCCTACCTGTACGGTGACCATAGAATGTGACCCGAGGCATGACTAACTACGACTCTTAGATGATAGAAAGTTGAGAAAAATGTTACGAGTAGTTGTACGACATGAAGATGTTTATGAAATTATGTCAATAATGTTTACACACTAGGCATACAAATAGTAATGTTTGTTAGTAAAAATAATTTTGAGTTAATAAGAATAAGATATAAGGAAATAGTTTATCAACGTGGATGTGCAGGAGTTTATTGTGGTCAGGGTATTTTAGGTGTATTATGAGGTATCAAAACAATAGGAATTATACTGGAATTTGTATAAAGTTCTGTTTACACTGTCAAACTAGTTTGACAAAAGAAGTGTGTAAATTGCCCAAATAGGGTAGTAATATGCTTAAATATGATAGTATATGGACAAAACACATTTTTTCGTCACATATAGTTTGATAGTGTAGACAGAGCTTAATACAAACAAATATTAACAACATTGACCAATTGTAGGGTCACTAAAACATCATTTTACTTAATTATTTTAATAGGAAGAGCAAGCTGAAAAGGATAAAGCAGTGGAGAAATTAAAACAAACAAACAATTCAAATAATGGCACAAAACCATTAGAAGGTGCTCAATCAGATCCAATGTCTTCTAAAAATGGCCTGTTGAGATCACATCCAAGCACACGTAATATACACACTGCTATACGGCAGATTAAGTCTGATTCTGTGTTGGACGTTCGTAGAAAACAGCTACAATCTGCAGCAAGTAGTATACGATTGCCACAACTTGCCAAAAGGTCGACTTACTTTTCTAAGAAAGATAACTCAAGTAGTGATGAATCAACAAGTAGTTCTAAAGAAAGTACTAGTTCTAGTGATAATCTAGAGTAGAAATGATAATGATGTCGATCAATGCATTTTTGTTATGCCTGAGTGATTTCATAAGCAAAGGCATAATGGTAATATGGAAGTATACTACTTTACATGGATTCTTGTGGTATTTCGACGTCAGCAATTTCATGATATCGAATTCACATGTGATTGTGAAATGTTGTGATTCAGAGCAATAATGCTGTATTTCGGGAAGAATAGAATGTACATTTTTGGAGGAACTTAGCAATTACTATGCAGACTATTAATTTATTATCACTAGAAATAGAACAATTATATACAGTATTTCAATCTTTGATGCAATATCAACTTCCACATTATTTAAGTTTTTTTAAGTGGCACCAAAGATCTCTCTACAGTATCAAACTTTTTGTGACAAAAAAAATGTTATGTGCCCATATATGGACATGATGTTAAATAAAATTTGTACTATTTTTTGGTTGAATAAATATTACGAAATGAAAAAAAAAAACCTGAATATTAGGGCATATCACTACCAGTGCTACTACTAGTTTGATAGTGCTGAAGTAATGGACAACATTCAACCTCAATACTTAGTATAGATGGCATAGCAATTGAATTATGAAAACAATTTTCCAGAATACAATACAAAACAGTAGAGGATTAATATTTAAATGTACGCTGCTACCCAATCTCCATGTAAATAATTGATGTTTTATAAGCTACAAACTTTACATAAATAATAATTAAATCACTAAAATATCACTAAACTTATTGATGAATTCTGTAACAGTTAGTAAATTTTCAAATATTTAACATTATTATTTCGTCTGAGAGTAAACTATAAATTCTTTACAGATTTACAATTTTTATTGAATCTTTCATTAATTGTATGGCTGTTAATTAAAAACAGTTTCAACTCAAGTTATATGCCTAGAGGTCAAATGATCGACCAATGGATCCGTTCCAGCAAATATTTGACTGCATAATGCGATCCTTGAAATGTTGCATCCCAGACAACTTCTAGTGGGGTATGCCTCAATAACTCTATTATATCTTCGTCTATCACCTTCACTGTTACTTAAATGAACCAATTTGTCAATGTGTAAACAATTTAGGTAGTTCAATATCAGAAACGCATACAGGATCGCCAGGGACTGAACATAGGTACAGTGGGCTGTGATGAACAAAAACAAAGCGCAGTGTGGCTGACTTCTTCGAAGATGAACCCTCGTAGTAGTAGTAATGAAATGCTATCTTCACTAAAACGGGCATGGATTGGCTCATTTTCAACTTACACCAAATACATGAACTAAAGGCCATATAAGAACAATTTTGGCACCAACATTTCACAACACATTGAAACTGATGGCGTACTGTAACTTATATAGTATCCTAAAAAAAATATTCCTAAAAACATTCAAAATGTTTTTTTTTTTAGAATGTATGATTTTTACAAATCTAATCCCACTTTGCTGAGTTACTGTATGTCCAATGAAACATTAGTTGATGTTTTGATTTTAATACTCTATGTTATATTAATACAAGTGCAAACTTTGTATTTCACATGGATATTAGACCACAGAATACTATTATTTGTTTAATTAAATCAGACGTTGGATAGATTATTTTGTAGTTTTAATAAAGTTAATCACTTCCATAGAAAAAAAAATGTTTTCACTAATAAAATGACAAAATTTGAATTGACTAAATTCAACCAAAACCTCACTGGCTGGCAGCCAATTTGACTATTTCTTTGCTTTAAATTACTGTTTTTCAGGCAAATACATTTTTTTCAGTCCAATTTTTGGAGGGTAAGAGGATAACTATTATGTGAAATTAAAATGGCATATTCAACAAAAAATTGTAAAATTATTTTTTTCAGGGTGGCAATACATCTTCAAGGTTTGTTATCAGTTCAACATTTTGTTTACTTAGTTGGTTTTTTTTCCGTTGTTGTTTTTAATAATTATTGTCATAATTTATTCAGTTCTAAATAAACTGTGCCATTTGACTTAGTCGCTTTATATCCGGTGGTTAGTTATCTGATGCTCTTTTAAAAATGTTACACATTTCCCATACAAACGTGGCGGATTGGTATAGTAAGTGAACTATATGTTATGCATACTACAGCTGCCGTTTGGAAAATAAATCTTCCTTCACAATAATTTCATGGAAAAAACATGATAGATATGTTTCAGCCAGTACGCGCAATGATTATGGGCATGGGAGTTATTCCCGGAGTTATTGTTGGTGCTTTAGCCTATTGAGCATGAGTAAGAAATTCATACCATTGGCTGAGTTGTGACAACTTTTCACGGGCAAAATGCTGCAGCCGTTTGATTCATTTAAGCTTTTAATTCTTTGGATTAGGTCTATACAACAATCTATTTACATGTTTGGTAACAGGATTCAGAGAGTAGACTATTATCAAAACGCAACGATCTAAAGAAAACATCATAAAGGCTGAATTTATATACTTCATTTGAATAAACGGGACCTCGAAAAAAGACAATCTGTGGTTACGGGTTACAATGGTTAGAGGAATTCAAGGATTATGAACTGTATAGATATTGAATACCTTTTTTTCAATTGTAAACTTGTTAGTTTATATCCGAGTCTCACATTAACTATACTTGATACAATTTGATCAGTGTTTATTCTATTTCTGAAACGTTTCTGATTTTGTAAGTACACTGTTTTTCATTCTTCTATTTTACCTTTCATAACAGCATCAAGTCTTAAAGAATGAATAGCTAAAATAGTTAGGAATTTTTTAAAAACTATAACTGTACTATCCATAATTTTTTATTTAAAGACTCTTGCGATAACATAATGAGTGAATACCTAATGATCATACGACCTTTCTTTATTCTCATGAGTATATCTTTTCAAGTTTGGCAAGGTGTTTTAAAGCGTATAATTAAAGTAACAAGTTCGGAAAAAAAAACAAAAAAACAACTGAATTATTATTTTTTCTAAGGCTTCTACATAAGTAAGATGGCTCAGCAACAGTCAAAAGATTTTCTGAAACAGTTTCAGTTAAATGCTGGGATCACAGAAGATGAGTTTATGAAGGTACGGTATAAACACACGCGCGGTATCCTCCATGCTTGCACGACTTGATATTTTCCAAACAAATTATAGTATTCATAATTACCGGTATTAAATCATAACTATTGTTTTTTATTATTGATAGATTTGGAGAAACTATGACGCTGACAAAAACGGATTTATCGAACTAAAAGAACTAGAGGTAATACATTAGCAAAATTTGATTACAGAGTAATAAGACTAATACAGAAACATAGCCACATGTGTCTATGTAGTGATGTATTTTATTTATTTCAGAAACTAACTGATGATTTGTTGAATTCTGGAAAAGGTGATCTGTCACGTGATGATATGGATTTGTACAAAAAACATATGGTAAGATTTCCTTTTATACCATGGAGAAAAAATTATTTCTCTTACAGTACCAAAGTAGGCTACTAATATCATTATCAACAATCATATTTATACATTGTAGGTCGGAATTTAAATTGATTGAGCTTAAAATTAGGCCCTACATTGTTATCATTCTCAAAAGGTAACCTCAGATCTTATCCGTAGACCTATATTGAATTATTTATGATTGACAGACTGTCCAATCTTTTTATTTAGTTGAAAATTTGTGACGGTAACGACGATAAAAGACTGAATCTCAGGGAAATGCAGAGGTATGACAAATATATAATTATAATTTTTTTGACAAGTAAAATTAAGTGGATAATTTATTATTTAAAAAATATATATGAGACGCTAAAGTTGACTTAAATGATACGTATGTTGTCGGAATAATGAAATCAATCATACACTCAGTTTAGCAAATTAGATCCCATGTTTTACCGATAGAGTGTTTTTTACATTCTATACGATTTGTATTCATATCATAAGCATATCCTATTACAATAAGTTACAGACCTTGACACAGCATTGTCTATAGCCTACCCTCCATAGATTTGTATTGTTTTCAATCTACAATAAAAGGTGAATTGTTTAGGGTTTAGTCATTACAGATTGATATGAACACATCCAACTTTTCTATTCATAAAAATACTGTATTTACAGATATATCTGTATTTGTCAAGTATAAACAATTCCAGAATAGCTTTTCGTCACTGTGGATTATTTAAAATATTATTATTTTTTATGCACAGCGACACACGTGGATATTCCAATAAGTGTTAGTTTGTTTTACATTAGGCACATTCATTTGAATTACATGATTAATTTATTTTCAGTTTGTTCATAATAAAAGATCCATCCCCTTCAAAGTAAGTAAGAATTTACAGTATTAAATCAAATCTAGGTTTATTTTTTCCAAACAAATAAAACTAAGCCACAAACAGTAATTGCACTCTAAGTAACACTTAGCAAGAAAGCTCCATTTGGTCAGATGTTTTGCTCTAATCTAACGTAATTTTTACTTTATACTAAGTACACCGAGACTCAACTCCTTGACGCAAAGCTATTCCACAGTAGTTAAATACAATTACAAAGCTCATTTGCAACCAATATTTTTAGGGGTGGGGGGAGGGGGGAAGTTGCATGGAATTTTACCACAACCTTGATATGACTTCAGTTTTGCCTATTTATTTTCTTTATCTATTAATGGAGTTGTTGCCATTACACTAATCAACACAATAAATTCATTTTAGCAATGCCGCTCTAAAACAAGTATTTCTTGGAAAATTTCGTTCAAAAACTGGTGTACACAGCGTAGACTTTATAAAGGTATTTATCAATCAAACGTAGATTTTTTTTTTGTGAATTTTTTTTTTTTTTAATGTAGATTTACCTTGGTATTATCTAATTGGCTTTTTAATTTTAGACGCATACCTTTCTTTCTAGGCAAGTTATTTTCGGTACTTTACTGCCCTAGTTCTATTCTTTTAATCATGCATTAGTTTTTGTCCATCCTTTCTCATCTATATATAAATTTACGTAAGGGCAAAATTCGGTAAATCGCGCCTTACTTGTAGAATTTTTACTCGATGGTATATAAAGTTGGTTCGTACTTTCGGTACTGATTTTAACCACCTGATGTAACCCTGTTTACTAATTAAATTAAGTTAGATAATTAGTTATTGACGATTAAAACGAATTTAGGTTCAACGATTTGCCCCAAATAGGGGTGTTTTCCGATCGTGGTATACACTGTCTAATGGATGTCCATCTTGAAAAATACCCACCACAAAAATGCGAGGAGGTTTCGCATTTTCCTATCTCCTCCTACGATAATTGTTTTTAATAGCTGAAAACCGGTTGAACAGCTAGAGTACACCATCATAATGTTGAAGACAGGCCGATTTTCTTAAAAAAATACTATTTTGATAGATTTAATATACGATTATACAAATGTATTGATTTGCGATGAATGGAACATCCCAATCTCTCAGTCTGCCAGAGTTTGGTTTAACAATTATCCGTCATTTTAACTTGTAAATGTTATTATCCGGGATATATAACTGTACATTTTCTGTCCTTATAAAAGTTGTAAGTATATTAATTACTTAATAAACAATCATATTTTTCATTTATAATTACTATTAATTAGATATGGAAAAAGTATGACACTGATGGTAATGGTTACATTGAAAGTGGAGAACTGGACGTAAGTTAAATTTACCAAAACTATCCTAATAGTAATACACGATATAAGGCCATAATAAACATGATTGTTACCTGTCTGTATGTAGACGTCACAACAATCAGCCAATTAAGAGCCTGTAAACAAAAAAAAGATTTTTTAATTTTTTTAAAAAATGTGCAGTTAGGCATAATGTTACAATATTTCAATGTTAATGAAAAATAATTATATAAACCTTATTTTACTTATCCAGATTAAAAAATGATTTATCTGATATTTTTTGTTCTAGAAATTTCTTGGAGATTTGATGAAGGAAAATTATAAGACCGATGGTACTGGTTCACTGCAAGAGTATAAGAAAAACATTGTGAGTTACCATTAGAATAGATAACTTCTCTGTAAATGTTTGTGTTTTAGTGTTACCTAATAATATTGTCTTCTCTTACAGTTGCAGTTTTTCGATACCAATAGAGATGGCAAATTGGACATAAAGGAAATGTTTGAGTAAGAGTGTTGTGTTTTACAATAAACTTGATTACAGAGTAGTGTCACCGTATTAAAATAGTTAGCCCTCATCCTCCAAACGAGGCCTACATAGAATAACAAACTCTTGTTCACTACAAATATTTTTCAAGACCAATGTTGCCACTAATTAGGTACAAACCACCTGCAATTTTGTTTAAAAACAGGAGTACTAAGAAAAAAACACTTCGGAGCGAATATTTCTATCCTTACAGATTTTTCCTATGTATGTAATTTACTTTTTATCTTTGCCTTAAAGATGTTTTATTATGATAATAATTATATGATTTGTTTACAGACTCTTGCCGATTGAAGAAAATTTTATTGCAAAATTTAAGGTAATTTGAAGTAGTTGAATCTGGTTAACCACGTTTGATAAAGTACCTCTTAATTTTCGCGATCTTACCTACGACAATTTAATGTCTAAATAATACTAAGAATCGGTTATTATGATGATATGATTTTCTAATTGTTCACAAATATTATGTTTATTTATTCAGGGAGCACCTATGACCATCAATAACTTCAACAGAATATTTGCGCACTATGATAAGGTAAATGAAACTATTTTCTGCATTATGTACAAAACTAAATTGTAATGCGCATGTGTAAAACCTTGTTCTATAACTCGTGCATTAAGGGTCTGTTCAGGTGTGAAAGACCTTTAAGTTTTAAATTATACTGTAAAATGTAACGTTCTATTACTTTTGTTTGGTATAAAAAGGAAGTATTAGATTTATTTACAACTTCACTCTCCATTGGTGCATTGAGATGTTTTCCTAATTATAGTAATATGACTTGGTTTAAGAAATACTATAACTATCCTGGGAGCTGGGAATCCCCTTGGAATACTGTTTCGATCGATTATTATAAATGTTTGGGTAAAGTTCATAAATTATAAACCAGTGGAAAGCCTGCGTGTCAAACAGTTTCGCTTAGCTAACCAGCTAGACTTCTTCAGTAGGTCTGTTTACCTATACCTATACTACTAGGCCTACAGCGAAACCAGATGAAATTGTTTTCATAATTATATAAATGCTTTAATTGTTTGTTTTTAAAGAACAATGATAACACTCTTGATGGCGATGAATTATTCAGTTTTATGAAAGACTTCATGGAAAACAGTGGTGGTGTAAGTACAAAAGATGTTTAACTATCAGTTATTTCTATTTCTCTAACGTTGTTATTCTTTTAACAGTTATACGTCTTCCACCTTCTTGTTAAATTCTAACAAAATGTCCTAAATTATAGCAATGTCATAGAGTGTATCATGTGTATACCTATTCTTAATTCAATATCAAGCTAAAAAACCATATTGTGCAACTTATAATTACCATCAGCATTTCCTTATTCTCGACAAAATTTATTTCCTTTATTTTTTCTGTCTGTCTCTCCCTCTTTACTGCATTTAAACTACATACACTTTTTAACTATGAAGATGCCTTACAATAATACATAGCGTCGCCTTCTTTTTCCCCGACGCGCCACGAGTTCAGTCTTGATTTGATTTACGTCCTTGCGTTATCTCTAGTAAAAACCAAGCATAGTCTTTCTACGCATGTTAATATATGTTTAACAGTTGCGTGTTGTAGTGGTATATCGGAAACGAAATGGCTAAAACCACGTTACAATTCTTGAAACAAAAATACAATAAGATAATAAAACTTATCCAACATCCAAAATAATGATACAAAATAATAGTGGGATAGATATATGAAATATTACTGTAATGTAAAGCAGGCTTTCATGAATAATACTATTTTATTTTTAGCTTTAATAAACATATTATGTTTCCACTTCAGGACGTTAACGCCAAAGAAATCGAAAGTTACACAAAGCAAATGACGTTATTGTTGGACAAGAACAAAGACAACGTATTTCAGAAAAGCGAACTACGTGAACTGATGCTATAACTTTATTTTCATTTTACTTATTAAGGAAAACACTGTTTTTCAAGATATGTAAACGATGTTTTTGGCAAGATACCCTCAAACATGAAGAATAAAATGATCGCTAATTTTTAATTTATAGTCAGATTACATGTCACATTTCCATTGCAGGTGGAAAACTAATAATTCCAAATTTAAAAGAATGTAGGTTGAAAGTAAGATTCATAATTTTTTTTAAACTTTCATAAACACAGTTTGTTTTTTCAGTAAGTAAGTTTGCACATACTGTAGCTTTATTGAATGTAAGGTGGTGGAATTGATTAAACAAGTAAAAAATCTCGATTTACATATGTATATGTACGGACAGTAAACATACATATGATTACATAAGTAAAGAGTAACTCGCCTGAAAGCAGATGCATACGTATGACGTAGTGGTTTACTTGAACCAGCGGAGAGTGAAAATAAAATGAATTTTCACTCACTGTTTTGTTCTCAAATATAAACTTTTATTAAAGAAAAGTATACAAATATATTACCAATAACGATGCGTTAATAAGTGTACGTACCCATTAAAGCTATATAAACTCACTCCTTTCACAGCTTCCTATACAAGAGAATGACGAAAATATTCAAAGAGAATAAGCTTGCTTCACGTGCTAGCGATTGCTATTCAAACTAGCCCGCTCTTGATATGCATACCCACAAGTGTATACTCAGCCAATAAGGGGCTTTCATTTAGCATTTGTGTTTTAGCTAGACGATATAGTCTGAGAGCTTGTTTAAAACATTCAATGCAATTTTCCGATATGTTGTGTTGGTTCTGATTCAGGTGTTGAGATAATCATGAGTCCGGCTTATGTTCGGAAAAACGACCGAATGCACCCGATACGATCCGATTTGCGGAAATTCTATTCAAAAAAAAAAAATACAGCCGGCTTAAAGGTTTTCTTATTTCTTTTTACCAAAATAAAAACTAAATTTATAATTTTGTTCGTGTTATTTAATTACGTTCTCGTTGGTATTAAAATGAATGGTATACGGTACTTTATTTGTATGTATTTATTTGAAGTTATTGACTTTTATTTACATTTATAAATTTTCAATTATTACAGGTGAATTAAACTATTGTTAATTCCTGCTTATAACAGATCAAGTATCTTAAGTCAATAATTAAAGTATTCTATAACAATTACACTGTAAATTAATTATTTTGACCTAATATCTTAGAATAAGAAATATATATAAGAAATAGTTCATTCTTATATAGCGCATATAAGCAAGCTCTCAATGCGCTGCACATTATTACCCCGGTCATTTTTTTAATCAAACACGCACGGAAACATAATACTCATATAATAACAGTGCATCTAGTAATCAGCGCAAGGTTGTGTCTTGATCTAACCCGGTACCCATTTATACACCTGGGTGGAGAGAGGCAAATATAAGTAAAGTATCTTACATAAGCGCCATGAGTTGGATTCGAAACACGACCAGTAATCCAACGGCCGACCCGTTTCGCCACACGCCCTTACAATATTATAATTATTAAGTGTAAACGTTAATTACGTTTATTAAGTGCTTTGTACTTCACCTGTTTAATTTAAGGTTTTTCATCAGTTCAAAGTATTATATAATACAAGGTTACTTAATTCCAAGTATTTTTGTTTTGTTTTTGTTCTGTGTTGTTTTTAATAACTATTGTAATAATACATTCGGTTCTAAATAAACTGTGCCATTTGGCTTAGTCGCTTTACTTTCGGTGGTTAGTTATCGATTCTCTTTAAGCAGTTTTACACATTTGCTTCATGCTTCATTCAATTGATTCATTTAAGCTTTCAATTCTTTGGGTTAGTTTTATATAATCTATTAACATATTACAGAAATTCAGAGAGTAGACTATTATCAAAACGCAGCGATTTAAAGAAAATATTATAAAGGCTGATTTTAGTTACTTCATTTTGAATAAACGGGACCTCAAAAAAGGCAATATGCGGTTACGGTTACAATGATTAGGAATTCACGGATTATAATGAACTGCTTAGATATTGAATACATGTTTCAATTTAAACGTGTTAGTTTATATCCGAGTCTCAGATATTAAATATACTTGATACCAATTACTCAGTTTTTATTCTGGTTCTAACATTTTCTGTTTTTGTAAGTACACCGTGTTTCCTTTATTTTACTTTTGAGAACAGCATAATTTCTAAATGAAGAATGCATAGCTAAATTTTGCAATTTTGTGCTGCTTTGTTTTGTTTTTAAACAAAACTATACTATTCTATTATACTGTACTATCCATAACTTTAAAAAAATATAATTACTGTAAGATTCTTAACACAATGAGTGAATAATATCTAATGATTAGCGACTTTTTTAAATTTTCATGAGTATATACTAAGTTTGGTGTTTACCGACCAACCAACCCACCGACCGACCGATCAACCAATCGACCGACACAGTGAGCTGTAGAGCTAAAAACTTAATTATTATTTGTTTTGTTTCTAAGGCTTTTACATCAGTAAGATGGCTCAGCAACAGTCAGATTTTCTGAAGCAGTTTCAGTTAAATGCCGGGATCACAGAAGATGAGTTTATGAAGGTACGGTATGTCATAAACGCAGACACGCGTGGTATCGTCCGTGCTTGCACGACTTGATATTTTCCAAACAAATTATAGTATTATACTTACCGGTATTAAATAAAAACTATTTTTCAAATTATTGATAGATTTGGAGAAACTATGACGCTGACAAAAACGGATTTGTCGAAGTAAAAGAACTAGAGGTAAGAAATTAGCATTACATAGTACATAAGACTAATACAGAAACATAGAACTTAGGCCTACATGTAGTTAACTATTTTATTTATTTCAGAAACTAACTGATGATTTGTTGAATTCTGGAAAAGGTGATCTGTCACGTGATGATATGGATTTGTACAAAAAACATATTGTGAGTTTTTCTTTCTCTTATACAAACAATAAAGAATTAATCCTTTCTATTCATTCATACTATTTCTACTCAACTTATTCATATACCTTTATTGAAGTACATGACTGACAGGATAATCTTTTTATTTAGTTGAAAATGTGTGATGGTAACGACGATAAAAGACTGAATCTCAGAGAAATGTAGAGGTGACAAATATTATTAGTCTTTTTTAACAAGTAAAGCTAAGTGGTTATTTATGATGTAAAAAAATATATATATATATATATAAGACGCCAAAGTTGACGTGTATTGTTGGAATAAATAAGACAATCTATACACTTCACATGTTACTATAACAAGTTTAGCAAAGATTCCTTTTTACTGATAATGCTATTCATATTCTCTGGATCCTACTACAATAAGTTACAGGCCTTTGACCCAATATTGTCTATACTCTACATATATTTGTATTATTTTCAATTTATAATAAAAACGAGTTGATCAATTGTACTGTATTATTCTCAATCTACAATAAAAGATAAATTGTTTAGGTTAATAAAATATGAGTCATTGCAGATTCTATTCATAAACGTACTCTATTTACAGATATATCTGTATGTGTAAAGTATGAGAAAATTTCAGGATAGCATCATCACGTGACTGTGAATTAACATAGGCTTATTCTTTCGACACACGTGTGATAGTCAATTAGCAATCTTAAATCTCACATTTTGTTTAAAACTAGGCACCTTATTCATTTGAACTACATGATTTCTTTTGAGTATACTTTCCAAGAAAGTCATAATAGACTATAAAATTAGACAGACTATTTTTTCTTTTCAGTTTGTTCATAATAAAAGATCCATCTCCTTCAACGTAAGTAAGAATTTACAGTATTAAATCAAATCAATGTTTATTTTTTCCAAGTTTTTAAAATGGAAAATAAAACTAAGCCACAACAAGTAATTACACTCTAAGTAGCACTTGGTCAGTTGTTTGTACTTTATACTAAGTACATTTGGAAATACGAAAAAAATTCTCGCATGGGGCTCAAACCCACGACTTCCAAGTCACTAGCCTGAAGTCCCACCCAAGAATTACTATTCTCAAATCTACTTAGTATAAAAGTCAGATTATGGCAAAATATCTTACCAAATACCCAACTTCCTGAAGCAAAGGTACTCCACATTAGTTAAATAAATTTACAAAACTCCGTGGCAACTAATATTTTTTAGGGGCAAGTAGCATGAAATCCTACCACAACCAGGGTTTGGCCTATTCATTTTATTGATCTATTAATGGATCTGTTGTCATGACACTAATCAACAAAATTCATTTTAGCAATGCCGATCTAAAACAAGTATTTCTTGGACAATTTCGTTCAAAAACTGGTGTACACAGTGTAGACTTTATCAAGGTATTTACAATTACGTCGTTGATTTTGTTTATTCGAATTTCTTTTTTTTTTTCTTTAGTGTAGATTTGTCTTTTTAATCTTAGATGCATATCTTCCTTTCGATGCATGAGTCATTATTTGTACTTAAGTTACTTTCTATTGTGAAATAGTCTCTGTCCAGATTTTCTAATTCTAACAATTTCAACTCGTACGAAAAACTGTTATTTGATTTAAATTTTTATTTCCATTTTTTGTCTTTAAAAAAGTGGTAAGTATTAATAACTTAATCAATGATCATATTTTTTTTTCATTTATAATTACTAATAATTAGATATGGAAAAAGTATGACACTGATGGTAATGGTTATATTGAAAGTGGAGAACTGGACGTAAGTCAAATTTACCAAAACTATCCTAATAGTTATACACGATATAAAGCAATAATGACATGATTGTTACCTGTATGTGTGTAGATGTCACATCAAAAAGCGTTTATGATCAGGAGCCTGTAAAAAAAAAAGACGTTTCCATATTGTAAAATAATGATCAGTTAAGCATAATGTTACCATATTTCAATGTTAATAAATAGTATTTCTATAAACCTTATTTTTAATTTTTAAAAAGTAATAGAAAATATCCAGAATAAAAAATGATTTATCTGATTCTTTTTGTTCTAGAAATTTCTTGGAGATTTGATGAAGGAAAACTATAAGACCGACGGTACTGGTTCACTTCAAGAGTATAAGAAAAACATTGTGAGTTACCATTAGAATAGATAACATCTCTGCAAATGTTTGTGTTTTAGTGTTACCTAATAATATTGTCTTCTCTTACAGTTGCAGTTTTTCGATACCAATAGAGATGGCAAATTGGACATAAAGGAAATGTTTGAGTAAGAATGATGTGTTTTCCAATAAACTTAATTACGGAGTAGTGTCACCGTAGTTAAATTAGCCCTCAGTCTCCCTACAGAGAAAACAAAACTCTTGTTCTATACAAATATTTTTCATGACCAATTTTGTCACTAATAATGTACAAACTACCTGCAATTTTGTTTAAAAACTGTTGGAACTAAGGAATAATCAACACTTGAGAAGGGTACAAACAGACGAAATATATCTAATAGTGTTTGTTTTATGGTATGATTTGGAGCGAATTCGGAAAATATTTTCTATGTATGTAATTTACATTTTATCTTTACCTTAGAGATGTATTATAACGATATATTAATTTTATGATTTGTTTACAGACTTTTGCCGATTAAAGAAAATTTCATTGCAAAATTCAAGGTAATTTTGAAGTTGTTGAATGTGGTTGATCACGTTTGATAAAGTACCTATTATTTTTTTGCATTCTCACCTACAAGAATGTAATGTGTAAATATACTAAGACGTGTTTTTTTTTACTAGTGTATCAATTAAGTAAGGATATACATTGTGAAAACCACTATATGTAATAATCACAAATATTATGTTGGTATATTCAGGGAGCACATTTGACAATCAATGACTTCAACAGAATATTTGCGCATTATGATAAAGTAAGTGGAAACTATTGTGTATCCTGAATTACGGTATGTACAAAATAAATTATACTGCGCATGTGTTGTTCTGACCTCGTGTATTAGGTTTAAATTATACAATGTACAATTGAATGTTCTATTTCTTTTGCTTGATAAAAAAAGAATACAGTTTAACTTATTTACAAGGTCACTCTCCATCGGAGCATTGAGACGTGTCCAGTGTCTCTTTTAACCTCTTTTATACTACCGTAATATTCAGAGAGTACTCTTTCGATCTTATTAGATCTCGTCACTGAAAAAAACTTGCGTGTCAAAACATTCGTCTGTCTAACCAGCTAGACTTCTCAGTATCTTTACATATTTATATTATTATTTCTATTTTATTCTATTTACAAATAAATCAAAACCAGATAAATTTATCAATTATTCAAATGCATTTTTTGTTTGTTTTTAAAGGATAATGATAACACTCTCGATGGTGATGAATTATTCAGTTTTATGAAAGACTTTATGGAAAGCAAAGGCGGTGTAAGTACATTAGATGCTTCAACCTTAGCAATATCCTCTTTCTAACGTTGTCAATATTTATACGCCACAGTTTGGTATTATTCTTCTCAGTGATCAATATACATTGAGACTAACATAAAAGTTATGTATTCTAACGAATTGTCTTCCTACAGTAGAGCAATTAGCCAACATATCACACTACCAAAAGATAGAGTGTATCATTTATATACATATTCCAAAACTAATGAACTATTAATGTAATGTAAAACAGGAATAATACTATTTTGTTTTTAGCTTTAATAAACAAGTACATATTTTGTTTCCACTTCAGGACGTTAACATCAAAGACATCGAAAGTTACACAAAAAAAATGACGTTATTATTGGACAAGAACAAAGACAACAAACTTCAGAAAAGTGAACTACGTGAACTGATGCTATAAGTTTATTTTAATTTTAATGAAAACACTGTTTTACAAGATAATATTTAAAAATTGCTTTTTGTGTGGCAAGACACCCTCAGCATGAATAATAAATGATAGACGTGTTTAAAAATATATTAATTAATATTAATTAACAACTAGTATTGTTTTTTTGGTGGAAAACTATGCCAAAATTAAAAGAATGTTAGTTAAAAAGAAGAATCATGGTATAGTTTTTAAAACTTTCATACAGTTTTTTTTTTCAGTAAGTAAATTTGCAAATAATGTAGCTTTATTAAATGCAATACTAAGGTGGTGGAATTTATGTTGTAAGTAAACGATCCTGTACGGCAGTAAACACACATGTAATTAACAAATGTAAACAGTATTACGTATGACGTAGTGGTTTACTTGAACCAGAGGAGAGTGAAAATGCCCTGCTTGGGCAATTTTTCTTTAATGTGTTTTGTACTCAAATATAAACTTTTATCAAAGAAAAGTATACAAATATATTACCAATAACGATACATTAATAAGTATACGTACCCATTAAAGCCATATAAACTCATGCCTTTCACTGCTTTCTATACTGAAGAATGACGAAAATAATCAAAGAGAAATAAGATTGCTTGCTAGCGATTGTTATTCAAATTAGCCCGCTCTTGATATGCATACCCACAAGTTTATAATCAGCCAATAGTGGCTTTCATTTAGCATTTGTTTGATGTTTAGCTAGACGATATAGTTTGAGAGATTGTTCAAAACATTCAATGCAGTTTTCCGATATGTTGTTTTAATTCTGACCGGTGGTATATTCAGGTATTGAGATAATCATGAGTTCGGCTTATGTTCAGAAAAACGATCGAGATATGATCCGATTTGCGGAAATTCTATTCCAAAAAAAAAAAAATACAGTCGGTTTAAATGTTTTCTTATTTCTTTTTACCAAATAAAAATTAAATCTATACTTTTTTTTCGTGTTATTTAATTACGTTCTCGTTGCTATTAAAATAAATGGAATAGCCTACGGTACTTTTTTTAACTTTTATTTATTGACTTTTATTTACATTTATAAATTTTCAATTATTACAGGTTAATTCAACTACTGTTAATTCCTGCTTATAAAACGAGCAAGTATCTTAAGTTAATAAGTATTCTATAACAATTACACTGTAAATTAATTATTTTGACCTAATATCCTGTACTTTATTTTTACTCACAATATAAGATGTTTATATTCTTAATCATTTACTTACATATTTCTATCCTACTGTAATTATGTCACGAATCCAGTCAAGAAAAGATGGAACTCTAGTGTAAAATCCATATTTTCCTGATTGTCCGCAACCTTCACCCCAACTGACTATCCCGAACAAATACCAACGGTCATCGTGCAAAATAGAAAAGGGCCCACCACTATCTCCCTGGCAGGCGTCTTGCACTTTTCGCTCGTATCCAGCACAGAACATATTACCTGTCACTGTGTGTCTTGATGAAGAAATACATCTTCTTTGGTCAACGAAAGGGACATATACCTCACTCATAAACCGTGGTTTTGGGCCACCTTTCACGAGACTCCCCCAACCGTTTACTCGACCAAGTTGGTTCCTTTTCAAGGCTTTCGCGGTTAGGTTTTTTGTCGGTAAGCATATTGGTCTAACGTGGTCTGTAAAGGTTGAAATTGGTCTATCAAGCTTAATCATGGCAATATCAGCGTTAAAGGTGTCAGGACTGAAATCTTCGTGCGTAACAATCTTCGCAATTTTGTAAAACTCTTCTTCAGATTCTTTATATACAGAGTCGTGGTCAGCCACACGAATAAGAGTATTCCTCTTTTTCACTTTGAATTCTAGAATGCAGTGAGCTGCTGTTACTATCCATTCGGAATTAACGATTAATCCTCCGCAGAAATGTGTCCTTTTGCGAAAGTGGTAGAGTCGTACTATCCACGGAGCAGAACCTCTCACGGATTCTCTTCCACCCACCACACGTCCACTGCCTGCACTGCGCTTTTTCTGATCGAGTAACGCCTCTGGTGATGTAACAATTCCACATTCTATTAAACAAAACCTTTTTTTAATTTAATTGTTCGTTATCATGGATAATTATAAATATAAGGGTTGCCACGTAACACTTATAATAACATTAATATTTGGCCATTGTTTTTAGTCTACAGCTCACTATGTCGGTCGGTTGGTTGGTCGGTAAACTCTAACTTGAGCACGCGACTGCAGCCATGTACAGTATATGGCCTTGTTACTGCATACGCATGCTGACATGTGTGGTTTTGTCTTTGCAGTAATACATTATTATTATTATATAACAAAAATCACTGAAACAAATGGGGTAGATTAATCTATTCTGATACTACCTGCCATGACGCTAATAAACATAAACAACAAATATATTATACATTTAATGTAGGCCTATCATGAGAGGCTAATGCCGAAAATTATTATTTATAATCAAATAATGTGTAGTTAGTTAAAGAGTGATTTGTCAAGTCAGTTACTTACGATCAATGTCTTTAATTTGAGATTGTACGGCGAGAAAGGCATACTCTACTTGGAGAACCACATTACCGTCTGCCATTACGACGCATGCGTATTTTCCTGCATCTTCAGCAGTAATTGTGGTAATGTTTAAACTTCCATCTGGCAAACTAAACACATGTTCGTTACTGGTTATGACCTCACCACCCTTTTCCCACATTATTGAATACGTATCGTCTTCCAATGTACAGCTAAACATGTGATTATCACCAGAGCTACGTGTTATATTACTGGGTTTTGTAGTTAAAAGATCGCCAACTATTACTTCTGTGTACAAAATATAATATAGAAAAACCATTGTAAAGACAAGGAAATTGATATTACAGATTCAGTTCATAAAGCTTTTTCAAAAAGTTTTTATTGACCAAATCACAACACTGAAATCATCGCAATAAGGCTATTGTACGTGTGGGTGTGTAATCAATGTTCTTGGCGTTTGATCAAACGCTTAGCTACTGTGAACCAATTATAAATATCAAAACGTTATATTTAAAACGGTAACAAATCACTTTAGTTTAGCCTGCTTTCGTTTGGATTTCTTCTTAATCTTAATTATTGTATCCTCATCCTAAATCAAGGAAAATAAATTTTATTTTCCTACAAGGGAAACCATGCTCGTCGTACATAAAACAAAACTGCATCCCTTGTAACATAGCAAAGTTTAAAATTCAAAATAAAGAGGTATATATAATCGACCCTTCCCTGAAAAACGTTTGGGCTGGGAAGTGTTGAGCGACATGAGGAATCATTAAAAATAATATGGCCATTTGCCCACTATCGTTAAAATGTATCATTGTGATTATAGTAATGAAGTTGATTCACCTATAAACATTTGTTGTTGTATTACATTATTGTTTTGTCCTGTAGCACGACATGTATACTTTGCTTGATGAATGTAAGACACAGAAGCTATAAACAAGATTCCTCCAGGCAGAGCAAGAATACCATCCGTTGCTTGTCCTAAAAAACATACAAAAGTTAAACCAAGGAAAGACAATAACAGGACACTCGAACCAAGATAGAAACTCATATCAGTCTTTTGATCTTATGCCTGGCTGCGACAAATACCAACAGTACTGTACTATGGACATATTCACTGCGGCACATGGTGTTGTCTATAAGTGGCGTGGAACTGATTGTGTAGCAGCCACAGATAAACGCTTTGATCTCCAGAGCTCAGCATCTTGTCGATATATTGCCTTGGTTAAACTAACAATAGTATTATTTAAGATATCTATAACCATTTCAAGAAAATGATTTGCATTAAAGAAGCGTCGTCGCAAATCGCTGATAAACACAAATGTTGTCTTTTTAATTTCCGGATTATCTATGACTTTTAAAGTAAAGTAATTTTTCTCAACTGAAAATTTTTCTATTCTATTATTATTGTATGTTCAAAACAAACAAACTTATTGAATTATTTAATTATTATGCAATATATTGCCTGGCAAATTTCATTTCAATCCCCATTCTTCCTGGAAACCTTGGTTTTTAAAAACACAAACAACATACCTTCTTCTAATAGTTCGTCATTTCTCAACCAGACAACATGAGCGGATGCGTCGCTGACTGAACATGTCTCTGTAATTAGGTCTCCCAATTCAACAGATTTATTTTGAAGAGAGTTTACAAATGCAAGTTCTATCATCAAAGCATATACAAAATGTACAGTAAGAGTGGGATGAAATGTAGGACCATAGCAGGTCATTTTTTGCTAGCTTCAATATTTCTAATTATCATTCAACAAATACAATTAAATTGGATATTAACTTATGGCTAAAACATCACATCATAATTATTGATTTGTGCCTATATACAAAAGAAAGTATTCTCACATGCACGGATGAAGGACTAAAGTGTTGCCTGAAAGATCTGCATATTTTCTGACTATTTTACTTTATCGTTTTGATTTATATTTTTGCTTATTTTATTTTCATTGTGATCGAGCCACTAATATCCACAGCATTGACATCAGTAAGTTGTCTTGGTATTTATATACAAAGAAAAGTTACAAACTGTTTTTTTATTATTATTATTATTAGGCATACCGGTATGTAGGACATGCGAATCTTAAAACTATAAAACTGTTTTTTTTTTAATCTGATACTGGACATAATTATTATAATATCTGCAGATGGTTCTGTAAAAAAGAAAGCTTACTAACCTTGACAAATAAGTTGACTTCCTGTCCAGGTACCATCCTGCTGGCAGATGCGATGGAAACTTCCAGAAACTTGAAAATGGTCGTCTGCACACTGGAATATGCAAACTGAGTTAGGTACTGGTTCTAAGCATAGAACCACTTCAACACCAGGAAGAATAGGTAATTCTGGACATTTTCTCTGCATTTCTAAAAACATATTACAAAAAAAAACTTAACGGCACAGTCTACAAAATTTTACACCACTAATCGAAAACACGTCACACCCTCTACCCAAATTAGTGCTGATCAATCTAGTATACCTGAGCAAGATAATGCTTGTCCAGACCACGTTCCATCTGCTTGACAAACTCTGGTTTCATCTCCGCTAACTTTTTCACTTCCTGGCTTACAACGGAAAGAGCAAATTGATCGGAAAAGAGACGGTTTAGGGCATCGACTGCTGGTCGCAAAATTCGGAACAACCAATGCAGGACAAGCAATAGCTGAATACAAATAAACAGGTAAACATTAATGTACACATTTTATATCCATGCAATCAATCGATTAATAGTCACACTGTTGGGTCTCGGCCGCATTGTTTCTACTATTTTATTTAACGAAGTTGATGAATCGCTCTTCGGTGTATGTCAAGTTGATGGCGACGCATATGACTAGATACTAATTTTACGACCATACCTTGACACCATAAATCGTTTCCTGACCAAGTGCCGTCATCTTGGCATTCACGTCTGACGTCACCAAACGTCATCATGTGACCCTCAAAGCATTGTAAGTTACATACTTCTCCAGGTTTTCTTAAATTATTGCAGTCTCCGCCAGCATTGGCTGGTGTTCGTAAGTGTGGACACAGTGTTTCTAAGTGAAGATACAATCATACCATCGAATGAAATAAACAACCTAAAAAATTCGTTCGTTCTTCTATCACACATACTAAAAAGTATCCCATTTGAATATTCGATTCTGTTTCACGTGTCTGTTATGTATTGCAAAATGGTAATAAATGTTGCACAAAACAGTACTTTTCAACGAAGAAACATATTCACCGGCAAGCTCAATTTGTTTTGTCACGCGATAGGTCGGTAAATAATCCAACAGTGTTACTCCCATTCTGCTTTTAAAATCTTGCTTTTTGGGTTTTAAGTACACATTTTGAGAGTGATTTTACTACCAATATTGTTATCAGCACTTACAACTATTGTATTGTATATTCTTTTTTCTTATTTTTATCTGCTAAACTGGATTTAGAAAAGATTTTTTTTATAGCTATAGCTAGGCCCTATCTAGCTGTGTGCATGCTATTGTCTTAGCAGTGTTCAGTGAAGCAAAGCCTATTGTTGCCTTAGAACTTTGGGACAGCATAGCATAGAAGATTTGTTTACAGGGCCTAGAGTCGGTGTATGTGTGATATTATTATTATAATCTACCATTGCTACGAGTAAACTATGTTGACCTATAACTATAGCTACTCAAAGCTACTTAACCTGAGACAATATGCTGGAAAAATTACTACTGCGGTTGGAAGTGTTTTGAACGACTTGGGAATTTTCCATTATAGAGGTACCCGTGGTGGACGCAAGTCAAAATTTCACACAAAGAGTAATAAAGATATAGATTCTAAAAGCCTTTCTAACATAAACAAGAAAGTACAAGAAGCAGTTAGGAAAAAAAAGCCTGCAAAATATTTTCATTGGCGAGCAGGACAGATTAATGTTAATACCTGCTCAGATGACTTCTTACTACATGAAACCCTCATTCAAATTAAAGCAGCAAACCTTGACATCGTGTGTATGCAGGAAGTGAGACGGATTGGTACCGGTGCAATCTCACATGAGGGCTACAATGTATACTGGACTGGACTGAAAATCAAAAAGATGTATGGGGTTGCTATTGCCATCAAACAGTCACCCCATATCAAAGTGTCTAATGTTTATTATGTTTATGAACGTCTAATGGCAATAGACGTCACAATAAAAAATTGTAAATTAAGAATTGTGTCTGCGTACTCTCCTACGGAATCCGGTTCAGAATCATCAAAGGATATTTTCTATGCAAAACTCTCCAAAGTAACAAGAGTTGAGAACAACACAAAACTCTTACTGATGGGAGACTTTAATGCAACATCAACAATAACAACCAGAAAATCACTCTTTGATGGAAACCTACATAGATTTCAAGACACAGATGACATTAGTAACGACAATGGCACAAGACTCATCAACTACTGCTCTGACTTCAAGCTATGCATACTGAACACCTGGTTTGACCATCCAAACGTTCATCGGATCACTTGGCATAGCAACGATGGTGTTACAAAGAAAATACTAGATTACAACATATGTGATCACTGGTTGAGGAAGTATGTTACTGACACAAGAGTCTATAACAACTATTATCTTTCGTCGGATCATAGAATCCTTGTGAGTAATATGACAACACCAGCCAACAAAGCAGCCAGGTGGAAGAAGCATAAAAAGAAAAAACAGAGCAAGAGAGCCAACATGAGTAAACTTAAAGATCGAGAAGTAAGAAATAATGTTAAAACAAAGATAGAAGAAGAAATTAATAAAATTACTTCTCCTGAAAAGACAACAACCACTACATCAACTGAGCGCTATACAACACTTATGACAGTGCTAAATAAGGCAGTTGAAGAAGTCCCGAAGAAAACAAGAAACCAAAATGCTCATCCCTGGGATGGTGATGAAAGACTACAACAGCTTATAAAAGAAAGAAAGAATATTAACAAAAGCATAGTTACCTACAAAGAAGAGGAGATCAAGGCTATGCAGAAAGCAATTAAGATAAGGGTGAAGGAACTACGGAATGAATATTTGTATGAAGAAGCAAGCAAGTTAAATGAAGCCCACCAAAATAGAAAAATATTTGATTTATGGAGAAAAGCTAAGGAGCACGGTGATGTTATAAGAAAAGCACCAAAGCCTATAAAATGTCCTGGATTACGTGAACACTTTAAAGATCACTTTAATCCAGACCAATCTAGCCTTAAAATCCCAGATGAAATTAGCACACCTCCAGAATATATTATCAACCTGAGACAACCAGAATTTGAGATGGACAATGAACCTCCGTCCAAGAAAGAAATTATTGATGCAATCGGACATCTAAAAGGTCGCAAAGCTACCCTAGATGTCGCTTCTGAAATGTTGCAAGTCGCCACAGAGAACCCAGTATTCGTCGACCATGTACATAGACTGTTTGAGGAAATTTGGAGAACGAAAGAAGTACCAAGTGATTGGGGACTGTCCAAATTAACAACCATTTGGAAAAAAAAGGCAGTCCACTTGATCCATCAATGTATAGAGGAATATCAATTGGGTCTACATTTTCAAAGATACTTATGGTTATCATTCTTTCACGTTTTTCCATCTTTTATGAAAGTCAACTTCTACGCACACAGTTTGGATTCAGGTCCAACAGAGGGTGCAATGATGCTATATATGTAATCAAGCAGATCCAGGAAATTGCGTATCGCTCAAATCGTAAACTCTATACATGCTTCATTGATTTAACAGCAGCATTCGACCATGTGAATCGTAATCTTCTTTTCCTAAGCGTTCGTAATAGGTTTCACTTAAACCAGTCTACTACTATGATTGACATTATACAATCACTGTACAGCTCAACGAAAGCATACCTTGCTGACGACGATCCGAGTGATGATAAGTTCGAAACATCTTCTGGGGTGCGACAGGGTGGTATTGAGAGTACCAGCATGTTTAACCAATATTTTGATTACGTTATTAGAGTGTTCAAACAACGCTGTAAAGATGCTAGTTTGGATGGCCTAATGATACAATACCTAATTCCTATTGAAGCTACAAATCGTGCTCAAAGATGTAAAGCACCATCAAGGGGCATCTATGACGACTTTGAAAGTGGCTATGCTGACGACTTTGCTGTAAGCTCCTGGTCACAAGAAGAACTGCAAACCATTGTGAACATCTTGAATAAAGTTTGTCTGGAATTTGGTCTAAGAATTAGTGCCCCCAAAACAGAAACCATTATATGGAACTGGAAAGAGGAAGTTGAAGAATACCCAAGATGCATCATACAAATTGGCGGCGTACACATTAACAACGTAACACACTTTAGATACCTTGGTGTATGGGCTACCTACAATGATGTTCATATTGGAGATCAAGAAGTAAAATACAGAATCAATTCAGCCAAAGGAGCATTTGCAGAGAATAGGGCATTGCTTACCAACAGAACGATCCACCTACAAACAAGAATGATGTTTCTTAATGGTCTAGTTAGGAGTAGACTCACCTATGGTTGCCATGCTTGGAGGGCAACAGGAAGTGAAATGTCCAAACTTAGCACAACATACAAAACCTTCCTAAGAAGAATGCTAGTGAATGGCTTTCAAAGAGTCTGCCCACCAAACCATGTAGACATATCCTCAGATGAAGAAACAGATGAAACCTATATAGACTGGCGTTACGTAATTGATAATGACGATCTCTACAAAATTACTGGCTGTCAACCGCTAGAAGAATATGTCTACAAGCAACAATTCAACTGGATCGGACATGTAATTAGAAAAGAAAATGAAGATCCTACAAAAATTCTTACTTTTCACACAACACAAAGTAAACGAAGAGGTCGGAAGATACCATCAGTACTTGATAGAGTTGTACAACAAAGTCAACTTACTAGATGCAACTTCATTAGAGCCTGCTTCAACAGAAATTTATAATTCCCAGCAATGTTTTAACTGTATATATGAACTGTTTTATAAGTTGTTTTGTGACTGTGTAATTTGGTAGTAGTCACTCTCATACTGTAGGCCTACATTTAAAAGTAACACATCCAAATGCCAACTTCAAGTCAATGGCTACCAGATGTCTCTGTGAGACGGTTATTTGAACCAGTACCAGTACCAGTAAAATAATCTTATAGAGTTCGGTACTTACCGATACAAACCAGCTCTACAAAACCATCCCATTCTCCAGACTGCAAACAAGTGACATTGTTTGTCGATATCGTCTGATAACCAGAATTGCATACTATTGAACACGTTGAATTGGCTCTTCTGTCACAACCAGTTGTTTTTCCATTTGGTATATCAAGAGGACATCCTTTAATAAAGAAAGAAATTAAATGATTATACTAGAAACTGCAAAGAGCATAATGCCTATATAAAACGCTTCTCATTGGATAACAAAATACCTCCTGCCTTGTACAATGGCACTCCATGGTACAATCGTCATTACATTACTACAAAAACATACGATCATCTATATAGTTGCCTGGAAAAGCTGACAGATTCTTAGCGCACTCATTAATTTATGCGATAATAAAAGTGTTAATAACGCACAATCTTACCTATAGAACTACGCCTACACGAAATACCATCGTCAGCCAAGACTTTTCCCAGTGGACATGCGCATGTTCGTCCGTTAGGCGTTGCCAGGCAAAGCTTACTACATCCTCCATTGTTCTGAGTACAAGACGTTTCACCTACAATTTTAATATAAAACACAGCGTTAACAAAAACAACTGTGCCTAAAAGGGTTTTGAAGCTATGAGATAGATTGAAATATCAGATTAAGAAGACTCTTTATATATTATTATAGATATAATTATCTCACGTTTATCGATTATTAAATCTAATGAGTTAGACTATTTTTATTATATGTTATTGATATTTAATCAGTTCACATGACCATAAAGTTCAGTCTGATTGTGACACCGTATCTAATATTGTAAATAAGTAAATAACTTTCCAGTTTGTAATTCACGTGAATTATACAGCATCAGACCACTGAGCTTTCCAAAAACGTCCTCGCCAACAGAAACTGGTTCATCGTCTTCGATCTTGTTCATGCGCATAAGTGTTTTCTTATTCCAGTCTGTAAAATAGATGTAAGTATCATCGACAGCAATGCCAAACGTGTGAGAAAGAAAGTCAAGCTGTTTCATTACGGTGCGATGAGAACCGTCGTACTTTACTCTTTCGATCTTGTTTACTTGTGCGTCGCACCAATACAGGAATTCATCTGTAAAATAAAACATTTGAGTTAGGGTAGGTTTGACTAATTCCAAAACCAATCTATAAGCAAACCAACATAAAAATGTAAATTCACTTAAAAGTCATTGTGTAAAATCGGCTGGGTACGTGCTGCAGAACATTTAATTTACACCTCTCTTTTCTACGTATATCTAATTCTTTTCATGAAGTTGGTTCAAAATGAACCCTTTACTCTCCAAAAATGTCTTAATTTGTACTTTGTGTACGTTTGGTCGTTAATACTCAATATGAACATTACCTACTAATACATTGAAACAAGATGATTTTTTTTTCAAACTTACTTTCAGTCTCTAGTGCAAGACCATTAGGCCAACCAATATCTGTATCGACCAGAATACGTCGGTTAGTTCCATCCATCCAAGAGCTTTCAACGTTCGTATTACTAGATCCCCAGTCTGTCCAGAATAACAAGCTGTGAATGTGTGAAATAGGCGTCTTAATAACAATATATAAAATAATAGACCTAGTAAATCACAGAACACAATACATTTCTATCGACAATAGATGTGAAATCGTAAACATCAGTATTATGATGTCTTCTTTCTTTCGAAGATTTTACAAAAAAAAAATTGATGTGCCTACATGTGGAATGTGGGCAACTATTTGTAATTTCGAGAGTTTGTCGAGGGTAATACAAACTAGAGAAATGAGAAAATGATATAACAGTAATATAAACTTAATTGATTATTTAACCATAACAATTACAGTATTTAGACTAGTTGGTAGTTTCAATAATTATCTTTATTATAATTACCCTCTTATTGGATCAACCGCAATCGCTCTTGGTTTCTCTATGTTTGAATTTATCAGCACGGTCTTGTTGCTACCATCCAATCCAGAGACATTGATAGTGCCATTGATGCCATCAGGCCAAAACAGCAGTCGGTGAATATGGTCAACTGCAAGCCCATCACAAGCTAATAAAAGAAAACTATATTCATTTTATTCACATTTTATGCTAACATAATGGAAAACGTTGGATAAACTATAAAGTTTAGAATTTCAAAGATATTTAAGTCCAGACCTACGTTTTTAATCATTAAAGATTAGATATAAAAAAAACAACTTTCTGACTCTCCCCTAAACCGCCGTCAGTACTATAACATAAAACATGCTTCTGTGGATTTCTTTTTATTAATAGAGTATTCTGCTTAATTTTACAAACCGTAAACGTCACGATGAACGATTTCGAGTTCCCTGCCATCGAGTAATGATCTCATAATCATACGCGCATCGACGTCACTCACGTACACGTAGCGATGAACTGGATCAAAGGCAATCGCAATTGGGTTTTCAAATGGACCCATGTGCAGTGCTGTGTGGGCATAGTTCGTTGTACTTTGTGTATGCACGTCAATTTGATAGGCTGTTTTACGTCCCGTGTCTGCTACAAGTAAGAAGTTGTCTTCCAAAATATCTATTAAGAGAAATACAAAATGAATTGTTATACATAATGCACAGCAACAACGAGAAAGAAGGTTTAAATATGTGTTCACTTTACCTTAATGGCCATTACATTTTTAAAACAAAAATAGAGTTTAAACTTTAGGCCAAGTCAGGTAGGCCTACTTACTATTAGTGCAATTTCCATTTTCTACTGCAGTGAAACCGGTAGAACACAAGCACGTACTGCTATTACTCAGTCCTGCTGGGAGACAGATTTGCTCACAGCCACCATTTTCGATCATACATGGACCTATGATTACCAATAATAAAGTAACAACTGACTATCTATACTTTGAATAATACCTATATAAATAATAGGTTCTTTAATTAAACTGCAAAGTTTTATCTATTGAAACTGGGAGTGTCACATTGGAACTGCTTATGATTTTCCAGCTAAATGTTTAGATAACATTATGCCTACTTACTGGTTCCATTGGGTTGTCGTGAGAAATCTAGCGTGGAGATTCCATATGCTCTTCCAGAAGTTGGTATAAAACGTAAGAACTCTCCAGTTTCTCGATTCAATACATGAAGACCATTATTGGGTGGCAATTCAGTCCATATCAGAAAATCCTTTTGAAGTAACATATTTTGAATCAATATTTTTCATATAAGTAAGATGAAATAAATAAATTTTCTATTGATAAGTGCCTATATTTTATAGAACCGTGTGCCCTTGAAATACGGAATGTTGTGGTTGTGGTATTTAGGCCCATAAGAGGAATGCATATCCACTAAGGCAATGTGCATACCACCAGAATATAATGCTTGTTAATGTACAAACACAGTAATCATACAGTAGTACTAATACATGATTTATTTAAACATAATGTAAAATGTCATTATTGTTTTGCAATTAATTATCGAAATTTGTCGAAATAAGTCATAGGTTGAATTTAATTAGTTAATAGTATTAGGACATGAACTTTATAACGTTGTAAGCAATACCTGGAAAATATCCATGTCAGAATATACAGAGCCCGCTTTAACGTATAAAACCTGTCTTGATTCTCCATCATAATCAACAGATTGAATAGCACCAGACGATTTATCAGCAAAATATAATCTTAATAAAATAGAAGTTTGAAAAATTTATAAAAAACCACGGTTATGAAATTCAAGAAAGAGAAGTGGATCTCCAGAAAGTACAAAGGTGGATGTCAAAAAGTTGTAGTTATTAAAGTACTGTGAACGGTAGGGACTCTCAAATTATTATGGAAACAGAAAGTCATGATAATACGGAAGTGCTAGGAATACTACAGTATGCCAACGGAAGTTAAAAGCCAAAGTCGAGCAATGTTTGAAATTTAACTCCCCCGTTATAAGTGGATCTTTACTTAACTATTTTACCTATTTGATTTGAAGTCAATGGTCATTCCATTTGCTATACCCAGCTGAGTGTTCACGATTATCTTTCTGTTACTCCCATCAAGTCCAGCACGTTCTATATGTTTAGACAATCCGACCTCTACCCAAAAGATATATCTACCAAAAACACGACACACGTTTTATTAAATATTAGCAAACTGTGAATCAAAGTTGATATAAAAAATAAATCATTTTGTTTGACAAATCCAAAAGAAATTGCTCACATTCTTTAGCTTTCGCCATCTTGGCTGATGGCTTGATCACAAGTGATCCGGTCCACTACTACTTCCTGGAAATCTGTTGTTACGAAAAAGTATGACGTCACCTAGAAACAATAACAACAGATTTCCAGGAAGTAGTAGTGGACCGGATCACTTGTGATCAAGCCATCAGCCAAGATGGCGAAAGCTAAAGAATATGAGTAATTTCTTTTGGATTTGTCAAACAAAATGATTTATTTATTATCTACAATCCTACAAAATGCACTTATTCAAAGTTGATATAGACCTGCATAATATTAAATAAAAAAGATAGTTAGCATTCAGAGTTCCGCATGGCGGTTCATCATGTTATAATAACATGCGCATTACATTTCTGACTGAATAATAAGGAATCTGAATGATTGAAGGAACTCCAGTAGGAAAAATGGCACTGCGCGAGAGCAAACTGCCACCCAATCCTGCCACAATATGCTGGGAGCAAGTTATGCTTAAATATGCTTATATTTAAATGAACAAGTACTTTTTGCGATGTTTACCTTTGGATTGGATCGACTTCAATACTTGTTGGTTGCACAACATCAGAATCTAACAGAACATAGCGGTACTGTCCATCATATGACGACGTCATGACATGGTTATTACTGGAATCAGTCCAATATAATGTCTGAGAGAGGTAGTCGACAGCAATACCTAAGAACATAAAATATTCTTGTAAAAAACGTCTTCGAACGTAGAAGTAAGTTAATTATTATAACTCAGATTATCGTACCAACAGTTTACGTAAAATAAACAAAGCATGCAAACATCGACACTCGTCGTTACCTTACATCATTTGAAGTCGAATATTCGTATGGTATTACTAAATCTGTGGAATTTTACAATTTTAGTTTCTGAAAAATGTTTCCATTCAAATAACTTAACGCAATTGAATACTGAAATAGAGATATGTAGCATTAGCTAGCATTATTATGGCAGACATACCTTTCACTGTTCCTAGATTTGCGGAAATCAACCTTCGTCTACCTTGTATCTTTAAATCTAAACTGAATATGGATTTAGCAGCATCATCCGAAAAGAACAAAATGCGTCGCCTGACGTCTGCCTCTATTGCAACGACCAAACGTTGATTGTTCAGTAAACCGACAAGAGGATCGTTTGGAGAGAGTGTGTGTGGAAAGTTTGATGTCAGCTTACAAACAGAGGTTTGATTTGAGAAAAGTACAACTGGTGTGGCAACAAAGTCATCTGGAAAAAAAGTGTAACCGACATTAATTAATTTAATCTCAGATTGATCCAGGGGGTATTGTGATGACGTAAACAAAATCATAACTACAACAAAGTATAGCTTTGCATCAGGGTTAGATAGTTGCGTATTACTTGCCAATTATTTCGTAGATTTACGTTAGAATAGGGAAAATCATCTGATCAATAATTAACATTGCTTTAGACATGTCGTTGACATTTTAGATATTGATTTTTTAATAGGTTAGGTTAGGTATTGAAATGTGTCATTCGTGTGTTGTGGATAGGCATATTACCGTCGCTTGACATGAAACAGCTCCGCAGTTTATTGTTTATAGACATGACACCGTACTAGAATCGGATGTTACGTAACGGAATAGGAATAGAGATGCCACTGATTTGTATGAAAATATGACGCATCAAAATACAATGAATGTTTCTTTCACAGTAATGTCTAAAAAATGTACATTTTATAAAATCTAAAAACCTTTTCATTTATATTTTAACTTTTGTATAAACTTGTACGTACCTCGCTGACATGTTTTTCCATCAGGCAAAATATTAAATGATTCTCTACAGACACATCTATATTCACCATTATCAGCACTGGTACAAACTTGCGAACAAGGATTGCTCAAACAAGGGGCTAAAATATTAAAATGTTGACGTTAATATAAAACAACACAGCTTATCATTTACATCTTAATAATGCTTACTAGACTAGGATAATAAAGGTAAAGATATGAGGACAAAAGTGGACATTTTTAACCACGATGACGGCACAAAAAAGTGTTTGTTTTGTAAATATTGCAAACTAAATAGATATACCTCCTAAAATTCCTTTGTTCTCTAACTCATCTCACATTATAATCTGCCATAGTACGCTCGGTAAATTTTGAAAATATTTAAACCATTTAAGTTGCGTTTTTTGAAATTATACTGCAATATTGAATAACTTAGCAACGTAAACATTGTGAATGAACTGTGTATAAGCGTGGGCAAATTAGCGCCTCCAATCGCGTGTGTTGTGTGATTTTATACCTATTTCATTTGTTTTGTATGGTGGCTGATTTCCGCCAAAGAAAACAATTATTTTATAATAATACGGCGTTATAACGCCCTATATGGCGTTATAACGCCGTGTTAGGACGTTATAACGCCGTATTGGGGCGTTATAACGCCGTACTACGGCGGTATAACGCCGTAATTAGGGCGTTATAACGCCGTAATTATACAATCCGTTCACATGTACATGCGCATGCATAGTACATCAACAAACCCGGAGCCATAAAGAGTTGCGACTTTGAATGGATTGAATCAATTTGTTTAAAGGTTTTTGTTAAAACAATAATAACATTATTTTGATGATTTTAAACAAAAAAAATAGCTTTAATCCATTTAATTTAACGGCTCTAGCTGTGCGCTCCATACATGCTCTACGCGTTTATTTTGTACAGCGATTCTCTATAGTAATGCATTGTTTTTACATTTTGTTGTTTGAAATCATCTTCGCAGTAACTTTAGGATTGCGTTATCTTAACAAAAACCTTTAAACAAATTGATTATTTTGATATTTAAAACCTTGTGAATGTTATACATTTTGAAGCACATTACTCGACTCCATACACTACATAGGCATAGTTGGACACAAAGATGGCCAGTAATGTACCACGTGACCCTAATACGGGCGTTATAACGCCGTATTATTATAAAATAATTTTTTTCTTTGGCGGAAATCGGCCACCGTAGTTTTGTCACTTGATTAGTAATATGTAATTAGTAAACGAAAATACAAATGTTAGGCTTCTTACATTTTTGATTAACTTGACTATCGTCTCCATATATAGTAACACCATATGGACGGGATTGTAGATTTAAGCTAAAGTAGACCTGTCCGGAAGCTTTATGTATACACCATAGTTTAAGATTCCAATCAGTTATGTAAACGTAATCCTGAAAAAAAAGTATTTATATTATTAAAGGCAATTATAATATATTCAATGAGTAACAAACACATTCAAATCTCTGGTTATTTATTTACTACAAATTACTTTACCGTATATACCAAGTCCACTTCCCATTACCTTATGTACTTTCAATTTAAAAAACTCTGAAGTTGATCTGGTTTTTCTAAAAAGGATGCGTCGATTGGCTCCGTTAAAATCACATGACTCAACTTTAGAAAACTCTCCATCAACGTCTGTCCAGTAAAGTCTAAAACATACATAAACAAACTACATAATTTGATATTAGCTACATTTATGCGTCACGTCAGCGTTTATCGTTAGACTTAGAATATTTGTTTATTATGACATTTCTTTAAGTGTATAGGCTACAGTCACTGTAAAAGACGTAATCACAAGTGTGGGACATTTCAAACTGACCACTTTAAAAGGCAAATCAACATTTGTCAGTATCTTGACCAGAAAACAAACCTTCCTGCTTCCCATGAATCCCTAACATCACTACTTAAATTATGGTGGCATGCATCCATAATTAAAAGTATAATATGTTATGGCTTACCTGTCGTCCGAATAGTCAACAGACAATCCATTTGGTGAAGTGATATCAGTTGTGATCAACTCTGTTCTATTTGTCCCATCAAGATTTGATTTTTCTATTTTTGGCACTTTTCCACAATCACTCCAAAATAGAAGTCTGTGAAAGAGACAAGTCATTACTTACGATATCTGACCACAACAGTGTTTTGCGAATTAGGCTATAACACAAACAATTTTTGTAATAGTGCAAGGTGACAAAAACTGGCTCTCTGATCTAGGATTTTAGAATAGTTTGTATATTGTTAGTCAATTACTGTATATTTTAAAAATTCTGAATATTCAAAACAATCTAAAAATTAGAAGGATTATTACATTAAACCTTGGATGAAGAACAATACACTATTACAAATTTAACTTGTAATGTTTGTTTTTTTCCTAATTTATTTACATTTTCTTGATTATCAGTCTATAAGATACAATTTTAAAAATAAAAATGTTCACTGAAATATCATGTGGTTTCTACTACTTTCAAATAAAGTCTAAATTACTACATACGAAAAACAATGATCACTTAGATAACGATTGCTTTGTTTCTAGAAAAGAAATATGCAACATTACCCCTTTGTTGGATGAACTGCTATTCCACGCGGTTTGTCTAATCCATCTCTCACTAACATAATATAACGTTGCTTGTCTCTATGATTCATAAGGAAAATCCAGTTGTATGATTGGTCAATATAATATATATTTTTGGCCAACCAGTCGACTGCAATTCCTTCGACACTTTCAGAGGTTCCACCGAATACTCTACTAGCACTGTTACTCCCTGTATCTATTGTCCCTTTAAATATGGACGTACGCAAACTAGCGCTAAAAAATATCACCTGATCAAGATGATCAGTATCTAGTGCAACAAACTTCCCCGGTGCAACATTGTATTTAAAAGACGTCTGGATTTTTCCAGTAGATATTAGGCTCGGTGCATATGTTGTAGGGTCTGCAGGCAGAGTCTGGATTTTAGCAGTAGGTAGCGATGGGTTACCTGTGTCCACTTCCTCTGTCCATAGCAGCAGATCATCTCCTGATGAAGTAGATACCAAAATAATCAACCTTAATTAGTAAAACAAAAATTGATTAATTAACTTCAGTTTGGCTGTAAGATTTCATTTACGGTGTAGCCAGTTAATATGTTAGTTTGAAAGTGCGCGAATAAAACAGGTATTTTGAAGCAAAATTATGCGCGCATTTTGAAAAGTTATCTGTTTTTACGAAACCCTACATGATAATTACTTACATAAACCATTGCATTGAGTCCATTCTGTATTTTTAAGTAAACTGCTACCATAAATATGACTTGTTGTAACAGAGTATTGAAAAAAACAATGAAAGAAACAATTGAAACGTCAAATGAATTCCTGTTGTGAAAGTTTACAGTCAATCCATTTCAAAAGTATTTAAAGTGTCAGTTTCCTGAATTAGCAAACGGAAAATGCATATTATTATACGACCATTACTCCAGATAGATAATTTCCTGTTGACATGAGAAGAAAGCTGTGGTACAGTAAAGGGGAAACCCCTAAAAATATTGTAGGGATTTCGAAACAGCACAACTTTTCTGAGGATGATAATGATATATTTTTTCTTCTATTTTAAAAGAGAGATATTTAGAGGGTTAAGTTAATTTTTGGGAATGGGTAAGCTGTATTTGCGTTTCCTATCGCTTGAGTTCAACAGTTATTCAATCGAAACCAACAGCGATAATTACCGCCACTAACAGGTTTGATACAAACAAAGCCAGGACTGTTTTTTAGACTGTCGGTCCGGTATCACTATGCGTTTTATTGCTTTTCTGTACTTTTTGAACTGTTTTGATGTCAACATGTGGGCATTACGTGAAATTGTAGACATCCTATTGTGAATGACGTTAGAGTTGCTCAACGTGATTTACGCGCGATTTAACGACTTTCTCGTATTAACATAGGTCAAAAACCAAATAACATTTTAAATTGAAACTTTGCAAAAGTTTAATTTATATCAGGCGCTAACTTTCTGTTGAGAAAAAAATGTGTTTTACACAAAGTTACGCGCGCGCGCATTTAAAATTTTAAAATGCGCAAAATTAATTTTTAATCAACTTTCTACGCGTTTCTTGTCATTTTGAGCATGTCAAAAATTCCCATACGCGCGCAAACTTTACGCGTGATTTATGTTTTTGCAGCCTTTTCTAATAATTTTACCAACGTTTAAACAATTTCGACTTAAAATTACGTCATACGAGCACGTCGAATTTTGATAATTTGCGCACGTTTATGATGAAAAAGTTCAAAAATTCGTCAAAATTATGCCTTTTTAGTCGCGTGGACGTGACTCTATAGTTCACTATGCTGGTCGGTTGGTCTGTCGGTCTGTCGGTCTGTCTGTCGGTCCGGTATCACTATGCATTGTAGCACGCGACTTAATGGCTGTTGGCCTTGTTTATTATCAATCCACTTTGACCAGGTAGTTCCCACTTAATTGAATCGAATTTCACCTCACTTAAACTGTAGCAGTTACACTGTTCTTTACATAGAGTTTGTGTACAATAGTTCTATTTGAATTCAACAATATAATCATATAATAATAAATCAAAGATACATACCAATTATACAGATCCATCGCTCGTTATACTATTAGGCAATAATATAAGGTAGGCGGGTGGCGATTACAGGCCTAAACGACAAAATGGCACCATTGTTTGTCCATTTTTTTGTACAAAACTAAATTGTACGCATGCGCAAGAGTTCAACTTTGTGCGCATCGTTCAGTAGTATATTAATTCACGAAGCTTGATATAGAAGAGATATTTTACATTGTATATTTTTATTGGCACAGAACACATTTTATCGAGTCTTTTGATTTGACTTGATTTATTTGCATCTCATTTGAAAATAATAGATTTTTATATACCCTTTTATATAAATCCAAAGGCAAAATACTGAAAAAAATGACAATGCTGTGGGTATCAGTGGCTGGATCTCAATGGAGATACAAAAAAAGCGAAAAGCTGAATCAAAACGATAAAGTAAAACAGCCAGAAAAGTTGGCAGAGCAAGTGAAGGTACTTGGACAAGATAGATCGATATATATCAGGCAAGCGCTTCCTGAGTGGACATGAATAAAAGAAATAAAACAAAAGAGGCATAAGACTGTTGAATAGAGGATGGAGATAGTATTGGGTAGAAAACAAAGAAGAGACCTTGGTAGATATAAATAATTTTGGAATAAAACTAAAAAACAGCTTAAATGGTGGTTAATGTGATGAATTGGATTAATTGTGTATTGAGGGCGCTGCGTAGTCATTCTGTAATTGGAATACAGGTGACACTGTGTGATAAAAGACCGTGCGTAAGCAGAGCGGGTCTTTTCATATTCTGGCACGATACATTCCATCGTATTTTTTAAAGGGAATATTAACATCTTTCTGACTGACGTAGTAGGCCTAGATCATTATTTGGGCGGAGTTTGTATGTAGTGACACGCACCTGGGAAAACATAGAGGATAGTAGGCCTATATAAACAACATTATTTCTAGTTACAGCAGTTCCTGTCGTGAAGTTTCTGAAGAAGCTTAAGCTGATTCTTAACCAATAACAGTGAGATAACGAAAGGTATAACTTTTTTCATTTGTTTTCGTCTATATATGAATGCGTATGTTTGCCATTTCTTTCACTGCCTCCATCATACTATATTTGAATTTTGTTGTTCCCACACATGTGCCACAATCTCGCCTTCACCCTCCTAGTTAGTATAAGCTTGCTTGCGTCTGTGACCAGAGTTGAATTTGAGTCTGGGAATGCAGTTGGGCACAGAAAAAATGATAGTGCTTGACATGGTCGTTTTGCGATGTTCCATCAATAATTGTTTTTCATTCTTCCAATTTAAGGACATTTTTTATTAAGTGTTCTAGCTCTACTTAGCCCTATAAAAACTAAAATCAATCCCTTGCATTGTACACTTTCCTTACCTCCACTTTATAGTGAAATGTGATCTATTGCGTATGTGTACCGTTACGAATTTAGATAATTGTCTATACACTAGCCAGCGTTTGCTTTTTAGCTTTCCCTAGATCTTTGTTTTATAATACTTATTAATATTATCATTAAGTTGTTTTTTTTTTGTGAAAATAAATTGAAATGTACAGGTTATTTATACCACACCTTTTATTTCGTATACCCCAATGTCCTAACAAAACAGCGAAGAAAGAAACTTTCTTTGAGAACAAAATAGTATATGAATACAATCAGAGCTTGAAAGTATGGATCCCAAGAAGCAACTGGAAGTTTTAATGCTGTTTGGTTATGGTCAAGAAAAAGATGCAAGTTTGGCGTATCATTTTCCAGCATACTTTGTTACCGTTCCTGCAACAACGATTTACCCGGCTAATACCGGTATTCTTAAAAAGGGTGAATTTTTCTCCAACTTCAAAAAGAAGCACACCGATGAAGCAGCTAGAGTTTATAACTATCTCATATCATGTGACAAATTTGAAGATTTCGTAAAGGCTGCCTCATACTTCAAGGGCATACTCAACGAAGGCTTGTACTTATACGCACTCTCCGTCGCCCTTGCACACCGCAAAGATGAGCATAGCTTCGATATACCATTTCTATGGCAGCTACATCCACATGCATATTTCTCTAATTCACGTATCAGGGCTGCTCTAGCCCGTTTACAACTTGTCAAACCAACAGTTGCAGAATCTGATATTGTGTCCACATTCGTCACGGGCACACATCGAGACCCTGAGTTTAAGATTTCCTGGTGGAGAGAAGATGTTGGACTCAATTGGCATCACGCTCATTGGCATCAGGTAAGTCTATAGTAAATTACACGCACAGTACGTACAAAATGGATCTATTTTTAAAAAGCAATGGAAAACAAATTTAGGTTTAATTTGTTTTTCGAAAGAAGACACTTATGATTATCTCTACTACAGTAAACAAAATCAGAAGTAAATTTTACCAAAACGTGTTCCAACACATAAAGGCCAAATCAGACTGCTTCGTCCGACGAGGCCCGACGAGTCGTCTAAACACCAAACACCAAACACTATACGTCCGACGCATTGACAAGATGACTCGTCTCGTCGGGATTTAATTCAGACAGCACCGACGAGTAAAGACGTTTGGTCGGGCCTCGTAGTACGACACAGTCTGAGTTGGCCTTAACACATTATGCAATTCTAGTCAATGCCTGACCTGTATTCCATTGTTTCAAGCCCACTCATGCATTGTATACTAAAATCCTAATATTTTATTAACTAGAATTAAATATTAACATTACTGATGTCACTTGTACCCTAGCCATATTTTTACCTATGTTTACTGTTACTGTTGAGCAATATGAAATTTATCTTTAAATTTCAATAACTTACATTTGACTTGAAAGCAATAAGTGGTAGAAGTGAGTTGGCGTTTATAAGTAGAACATCTCTTTGTAAATTATAATATTATTTAATGTAGGCCTATCTGATAGTGTTTGGTGATACTAAGGTCTACTCTAGTAGATTTGATCAGCCGTGCCCCAAACGGAATTGGACAACTCTTCTAACTGTTCAATGTACTTCTTGTTGAACCGTGGTTGTCTTTATCGTTAATTTGCACAGCACATGTACGTGTACTCCATCCAATCTTCATCTTTTACAAAAGTGCTATATAATTGCATATAACATATTTTCCAACGTAGTACAATTTAAACAAAAAAGATTAATTATAAACATTTCCAGAAGGAAAAAATTTTTCATAGTTTTCAACTTATAGGTTTATCCTTGGGCCGGAATTGAAATAAATGGCAAACTTACCACAAAGGATAGAGAAGGGGAGCTGTTCTACCACATGCATCAGCAAATGTTAGCACGATACGATGCGGAAAGACTAGCTGTTGGTTTACTTCGAGTTATACCGTTTGATAATTGGAATATTCCTATTCAGGTAAAGTCGAGTCAAAATCAATGTTAAGCAAGTTTAAGATTAACTGCCGCTACAAATCAATGTAATAAAAACACTAATGCAAATTCCGCACTGCAAATTATAATCACAATGAGGTTAAACAAAATCAGAAAAACAAAAATTCATAAAATAATTATACTGATACTAATATTATTAGCCTTTATTTTTTTATAGTTCAGTTAGATATTGTCATTGTATAATATCCATAATATCCATAAATCCCCTTTCACATTCCTACCTCGGTCATTTGACTCCTTGGGAAGAATACCAAATAGTTTGGCTAAGTTAGGCCTACCCACATGTACTGTGTAGAGAGACCTCAAAATTGAATATACATAAGTGTACGCAGAGGTGAATACGAGCTAGTGCTCGGGTTTAGTCCAAGCCACAAATGGTGCGCAACCCCCCATCCAGGGGCAGTAACTAGCCAGCATGAGGCAGACGAGGCGCTTGCCTCGCCTGACATTTTTAACCTCTCACTACGGCCTTGCCATCGAAATAAGCAAAACTAAAACATAAAGTGTTTGGTAATTATACTGTATTATATCAATTTTCAGGAAGGTTACGATTCACATTTGACGAATGAATACGGTACCCTCCAGTATGCTCCACGCCCTTCTGGAATGGTTCTCTCCGACAACTACACAGATCCCACCTCTCCTGTCACTGTCCACCAGCAAAGTTACAACTGGAATCGCCTCTTGAACGCCATTAACACTGGAAAATTCCAAAAGGTATGAAATGGATAAATGTAGATGCAGGGGAGCAATTACAGTTTAAACAATACTCAAAAACAAAGAGGACAATCCATTTTCATTTTTACAATGCTAAAAAGGAACTTTAAAAGTTTCTGAAAAGGCTTTTTACACTTTCTGGTAATCATGCATAGAGTGTCGTGTGTATAAAGAATACACAATATGACGTTGATTATAACTATTACACTGTATATCTATTCGATAATTATTATAGAAAGACAACTCTTATGAGGATGTTAACATTGATAATCTTGGAGCCGCTATTGAATCCAGCGTTAGTTCTCCTAATCCAGATCTATATGGTTCTCTTCACAACTATGGACATGACCTTCTCAGCATCATCACAGACCCGGATGGACGGTACAAGCAGGTTAGTCTAATTTTAAAGTTAATTAGCAAGCATGGTTTGTAGAACGAAAATCTATATTTAATAAACTAATAAAACATTTATAATGAATTATTATAATGGGGTAAACTATTTAATTATCTATTCAATGACTGGATTTATTAGACATAGACCTATCTGTATTAATTCACATAATATATAGGCCTATTCCATCACTGAACTGATATATATAATGTCAGCGCAATGGCTGTAGTGCGATCGGAGAGAAACTCTCTGAAATATTAGTCAGCATTTAACTTGAAATATGCTGGTTACCAGGTTTCTTTCCTGTAAATGTTATAGAAATATTGTATCATTCCAACTCATAACCACCTAATAATATCCTAATATTGTATCATTCAAACTCATAACCACCTAATAATATCCTATTATCAAGAGTGACAAGTTAATTAATTATTCCTGACCTTTACACCAATCAATGGTACAGTTATATTACCATCTACAACATGATCAAAACATACAACATAATTATACATCTGAGAACATTGCATACATTCGTTTTCTTAGTCGTTTGCTCTTGGATATGCGAAAGCATTTTTAATAGGATTTAATTCACGGCTGTGAAACGTATCCCATGGTGGTTTTTTTTCTAAATTTATCGAGGTGATTTTTACTTTTTAGCAACTGGACTCTTGATCTCTAGTAGCGGTGTATTTTTCAGCTGACTTGAGAATATTTGTTTTTTCATAATCAAAATAGGCAATGGGAGTAATGGGAGCGACAGAAACTGCTGTTCGAGATCCTGTTTTCTTTCGTTGGCACAAATATATTGATAATCTGTTCGTCATGCACAAGAACATGTTGGATCCTTACAGTGCCGACGACTTGGGTTTTAAAAACATAAAATTGGAAGAAATAAGCGTCAAGGTATGGATAAACTTATTTGATCATATCTCATTCATGCATAATATAAATGAACCCCGCGCTCATTGACATATAAATATTCACAATGGACTATCGTGCCAGGAATTATATATGCAGTATATACCGACCGCCTTTCAGTATTATTAGTATTTTTGTCGTTGTTGTTGATGATGCTGCTGCTGATGTTGTTGCTGCTGTTGTTGTATGCTCTGTAGTTGAAGCATTACTTGCTGTTGTTGTTGGTGCTGTTGCTGTTGCTGCTGCTGATGTTGTTGCTGCTGTTGTAGTATTGCAGTTAATTATTATCCTTCAATATGCGTACGTCTCCGCGCATTTTCATGGAATCAGCGCGTCGTTGGAGTATGTCGTCAATGTGGTGTTTCCTAAATGTCTATAATTCTTCAATATAATTTGGGCACCAACTGTAATTTCATTCAGGTAATATAAATACATAATATATTATTATATATATAGATTTTTATATTAATAAGTGTTACTTTCAACCTCTAACAAGTTTGATCGTGTGCATTTGATGTATTGCTTTTGATAAACTTCTTTAATTATTAGGTAAACGACTGTGATCAGAATGTCTTGACTACACGCATGGAATACGTCAATGTGGATATTTATCAAAGTATGTACCAAGGAAACCCACAACAGTCTCTCCAAGTAAGTAAAGTTTGGAGTTAGTATATTTAAAAACGTTCTGAATATTAAAATTGATAAATTAATTTCAACATCACCAAAAGAAATTCACATCATATCCAAAGAATGTGATTTTAAAAATTGAATTTAAACTCAATACAATTTACTAAATATTACGTTTAGTTTACAATCATTGTCATTGTTTTGTTTTATATTGTAATTTTGATATTGGTATCGTAGTATTTTATAATTAGGATGTACTGTACTACCGATTGGTGGTGCTGCTGTTAATCTAAGCGTCAATCAAAATAAAGATTTTAGTATTAGGCCTAAGGAAATCTAATTGCTGAAACCGATTGTTCATGCTTTCGTGTAGGCCTATATTATTATCAGCATAATCTGGTAATTTATAGTGCATTAAGAGTGCTGGCTATTCTCTTGTGTTTTTAAGGTTAGCGTTTACCGAGTGAACCACGACGAATTCGAGTACAACATGAAAGTCAAGAATGCAAATAGTAAGAATGTAAAGGCGGCTTTCCGAGTTTTTATGGCGCCCTCATTCGATGAACACAGCGATCGTTTTGGTCTGAACGAACAACGACGATTGTTTATTGAAATGGACAAATTTGTTGAAGAAAGTAAGTACAATACTACACAGGTAGTACTATTTTGTCTAATAACTTTTGATTGAGTGTTAGGAATACGCAAAACTCATTCAATTTGAAATTAATATGAAAAGGTAAACGATGAGAAGTCATTCGTCAAATTTTAATCTGTTTATTTTAAAAATAAACTTCTAAATTCAAACTTAATTCTACATCTAATAACATTATCTTGCATGTCTGCTTATGCTTTATACTTTACTAATATTTCTTGATATTTTAGTTCCTGGAAATGCAACCCATGAAATCAAACGTTCATCAAAGCTATCTTCCGTTGTGAAGCCCCCTGGTCTATCCATTAAAGACATCCTAAAAGAGGTGGAAACCAAAAGAAAATCTACTGAAAAAAATGTCGAGAGCGAATGTGTCTGCCGAAGAGAGCGCTACTGTGAATGTGGATTGCCGCAAAACATCCTTCTTCCAAGAGGTACAGAGAGTGGCATGAGGTTTGACCTCTTTGTTATGGTGACCGATTGGGGGTCTGACAACTGCACCGACAACCTTGACCAAGGTACTAGTTACTGTGGAGTTAAAAACCAAAAGTATCCAGATGGTCGTGCCATGGGCTTCCCATTTGATCGAAACATTGATGTCAAGTTTTTTACTAAATTTCTTGATACGTTCGTGGACAGATTTGATAATATGTTGTCAGTTCCAATTACTATTAAAACTATGCCAACTACTAAGTAAACTGCATAAGATATCATTTGATAAAGCCAGGAAAATACCCTACAGCATAGGGTTATTAATGTGTTATAGGCTACATGCTCCATGCATAACATCAGATAAAGGTCTCAAACTGTTTATTGATCTAGTTTATTGAACCTGATTAGTAGTGTATTAATTGCTATATTAATATTGTTATTACTTATTATAGACATTTTGAACATTGTTGCTTATTAATTATACTTTGCGGATTAATAATCGATTATACGATTAGTATTATCAACATATTTGTATTAGAATTATATTAATATTATTTACTTAAAAGTATTGTAAATTAAACACATTTCTTTATTATTAGACACTATGCTAACGAATGGACATAGCCATTTTTAACATTGTTGCTCATTAATTATACTATGCGGATTAATGATGGATTATACAATTAGAAAATATTGTGAATTAAACACAGTTTTTTATAATTATACACTATGCTAAGGAATGGATGTCATAGAATTGGTACGTTCACTATATTATAGAGCGTTGTTAATCTTGATCTTAATCCCTTGCATGTTAAAGGATACAATATTTACTGTAGGCCTACCGTGTATAGATACTTAAATACATTATAGGCTCAGTTACGCATTATCGTGTGTCATACACCAATAAATGTTTATTAGTACGATGGTAGGCTACAAATAATCGCATGAGGTGTAATATAAAAATATACACCTTTCATCTTTCACCGAATGAAATCATTTGTACTGTAGGCTAGAAATACGAATAACCGCCAGTTGATCTAGATCTAAGCCAATGTCTTTTTTTTCTTAATGATCTAACCTCTTCTCTAGCTGTTGCCATTAATGAATAAAAAAACCATACAAAAGATTTAAATGGTTGTGTGTATTACTTCACAAAACGTATGAATGCTATTGTTATATGCCATTCAAAGCATAACAAAACATTGGAGGCGATGACGACGTGGCAAGTTAGGGCCTAAATGTTTGTTAGACATGAACACATCTACCAAGAAATTATCAACTATGATGAATCTAAAGTTACAGATTCAGATTACAGTAAAATAAATAAATTAGCAATGAATGTAAAAAACATCAAATTTAATATCTTAGAAGTATGGAACGTCTCTTCTATTTCGTTGTTACCATGCAAAATAATTTTACTACGAATGTATTAGATTGAGCATCCCAGCTCGTCACTTCCATCACTGCATTCACTGTTTCCATCACAGACCCACTCTGACGGAATACACGCAATATAACCTGACAGGCAGTTAAAATGATCTGGCGCACATGTTGGTGGTTCTATGTAAAAAGTACAAATTTCTCTTAGTTGAAAACAATTAGTTATAATATCTTAAATGTAAACTTCATTCGACGAACTAAAATTAAATCAAACGCAAGTAAAAAAAGTATTTCTAAACGGGAGATGGGAACGACGACAACTAAAACAATACTAATAGTAATAGTAATACAGTATTAGCAGCAGCGGTAGCGGTGGCGACAACGACAACATAAGAACAACAAAATTATAAGTTGGAATTCTCATCAATCATAGGCAGCATTGACCCATCAACCTGCATTTGGAATTCCACTAAACCCTAAGATACACATGGAGTTCTTTTAACCATAGTTACCAAACATTAATTTTAAAAATGTATGATGTTTATTTAAAGAAGAGCCTTTGATTCATTTCTAGTAATAAACTTTAGTTTTTAAGAATTGCTATAACAAATTCTGGTTTTATTCTAACAACAAGCTCTGAACATGTATATCATGCTTTACAATAAAGACATGCGGATAGTACTTACCGATGCAGTTATGTTCATCATTGTCTAGTATCATATTTGGGGGACAAGAACATCTTGTAGTACGCACATGGGTTAAAATACAAAAATGCGAACAAAGACCTTTCATGTTAGAACATGGCTGAGAAGCTGCAAAAGAATATAATTGAACTGTCATTAATTTATAATTATAGGCCTATATATAATAAGAGCTGATTTTTAGTGCTATCAGTTATTCATCCTAAATTGGAAAAATTATTTCCTAAAAATAGGGCCAAACAATTTTTTTTTTAAAATAAAAATTACATCTCAGATCGAAATTCGTCTTTTTTCCAACTGGTCCTATTGGTTCCAGTTCCAACTGGTATAGAGGGCATTTGGGAGTATGCATTTGTAGTAAAGTAAACCTGGAATGGTCCAAGAGTGACATATGTTCGCATTTAGTAAACCAAAACAGGCAGTTTAATATGGTAAATATACGCACTATTGGGATGTTTTTTTGCATACTTATAAGAAATACAAATATCTGAAAATTCCCGACATTATTGAGAGACTTGTGACTCGTGAGAAAAATAAAGTATATGTGTAAACCATGTCCATTACGAACAACCTATACCTATTACAGCAAATGTAGAACCACCAATTACCAATCAATCAGAATGGCTCTAAACTAGACCCCATGCTTATTAGGCGATACAAACTGTCAACCTAAAAATCAACAGGAGGACGAATACTCACAGTATTGTGGTTTCTTGACAGTAAGAACATCAGTTAGTAACCCATTGCTCTTCAACAGTGTCTGGTTGTTTTCCCCTGTCTGTTTATCAGCTCGTTCAATGAACTTGTTACGTACCCAGTAAACGAAATAACCATCAAGTGTCAAACCTCCTACATTTTCAATGCTTTCTGTGATTAGGCGATGGCGTGTGCCAGCTATGTAAATGAAATCCAAGGAAGAGTGTAAAAAGGATTTGAACACTGGACCTTAATTCTAATTTCATAATTCTATGTAATCCAATTGGATTATGGTAGAGCAACACAACCCTTCTATTATCTGTGCTGGGTTAACACGAAATAGCCTCGAAGTTTCTACAGTCGTTAAAATTCAGCAGAATACTCACTATCAATTTCAAAATATTCAATAGCCTTCAATCTGCTGTCAAACCAATATATCCTGTTAGATTGTGCATCTGCTGCAATTGGGCCGGGCCTGTATAAGCCAGTGACCAATTCCTGTTGATTACTGCCATCTATCCTAGCCTGCATCAGTTTAGGATATCTTTTAAGCATATTGGTCCAGAATATAAGCCTAAATATGAAATAAATTAATAGTGCTAACCATGGAATCTTGAATGTAATTGGAAATGACATTGAGAACTGTGATTGCTAAGTAACATATTGCGTAAAAATTGTAAGTAATAGTCGAGATGGGAATCGAACCCACGACCTCCAGATAACTACCCTGGCATTTATACCACTATCACTATACCACCTAGCTTGCGCTAATGGCTAGGGTTAGAGCAAGTACTACACCAACAAGATAATAATTGTTTTACTACTGCCGAATATAGGGCTGATCAATTACTCAGCCCTGCCACCTTTGACGTACAGTATTCGTACCGTAGTTTAACAATTATCACGATATAGGCCTGAAATATTAAGACAATTGCAAATATTTTTACAGAAAATAGTAAGGTTGTGGTGCCATTTTATTGATTTTCAACCAAAACAAATTCAATCTTACCCTTTTACTGGCATTAATGCAAGATTTCTTGGTTTCTGATTTGGTCCATCAATAATGGTGCCAACGGTTGTGCCATCCACACGAATAACATTCACTTCATTATTTATCTTACATGACCAGAAAATCATCTGGTTGTAGGGATCGTATGACATTCCGAATGGACTGATATTATCACCCGAGACTATTGTCCTAGGCTAGTGAATGTAAAAAAGCAATAACATTGTATAAATAAGAAACATACACAAATTTATCTTCTAAACGTATAGGTATTAGGGCTGTAAAGCAATAAAGAATAATAAATAAGGGCTTATGTAAAAGCTATTTCCATATTGCTTGCCATAGTGTACACCATGTGATACGTTCTTGGGAGCCGTTAACTTTACCAGCTTTCTTTATTATAATTATATGATGTAATGATTATCAATTTTTCATGATTCTATAATGCATGTTGGAAAGGCAAGGAGAGCTGTAAAAAAACAAAGCCTTTACGAGTCTTTTGGAATTTGGAGTTTTTGTTAAAAAAAATCCTGACATCTAATCTGAAAAAATCCTAACGTTTAAGCTGCAAATATGTTAACTTCTCTACCTGTTCTGATTTATAGTATTCTTAGTATGCTAAGGTTAGAGAAGGCTGGTGAGTAGCGTGCTATCAGTTCACATACTCAGTAATGGAACAGTGAATGTTTATTGACGTCATAATCAAAATACTTTTCCATATTATGTTTCTGCAGTTTATATACCTCGAACCACTTAGAATCAAAGAGAGAGGTCTAATCTCTCATGCTTACCTCACTACCATTAATTCTTGATTGTTGTATTATCTTTTTCTTTCTATTGATCCAGAAAATAATTCCTGCATTGTAGTCATAACCTATATCACTTATCCCAATGGTGTTGATTGGAAAAGTGTAAGCCGGTTCTTCAAAGTCAAATAACACTCTGTTTAAACTTTCCCTTTGACTGAAGAGTATAAATTCTTCAGGAGCTAAATATATAAGTACAAAAAACAGAAATGTACTTCTTTAATGGTTGGTAGTGACAGTGGTTTTCAGTTAAGTTGTTGTTTAAGTGTTCAGTTAACAACACTAAATACTAATACAATTCAAATCGAATTAATGAAGTTTTCAAAAGGAAATTTCTATTTGAAAAACCAGTTAAAATTCAAGTTAAAAACAGATGAAATTAGGTGGCTTAATTGGTTACTTGTAATATCTGGTTTACAAGGTGTCAAACTGATTTGAGATTGTGTTGATAATGCCAAAAACCGATTATTTGAATAATAATATTTAAAAAAATACAGTTTAAAGATGTTTAGAGTTTCAGAAATAACCATATTTTGTTCAAATCTGGTTTATTTCATATAATGTCTAGTAAGGTCCTGCCAAAATTATAGTAAAGTTAACATTTCTAACTTACGTGAACAAGAGGTGCGGCTGTCCGCATCCAATGTGTTATGTGCCTCACATTGACAACGGAAACCATCTGGAATAGCCAGGCATAAATCTGAACAACCACCATTATCGAAACTGCACATATTAGTACCTAATGACAAAAATTACACTTTTAAAATAAAGTATATAAATGTGAATTTCATATACTGGCCAAGTTACCAGAATTTCTATCTTTGAATTTTAGAGAAACTTAATACTAATAAATAATCTAAATAGGTCAGTTGCAGTCACAACAGGCTATCTGCCTAGTATTCAACTAATTTAATTGTAAGGGTGTTTAATGTAAGGCTCCTAGGGCCTCACATTTATGTACGAATCTTAGGCTCTGTCTACACTATCACACGCAAATGCGATGTGCCCAAATATGAACATGATGATGTCATATCACTACCATAAGCATATCACTACCATATTTGAGCATACCCCACTTTTTTTTGTCAAACTAGTTTGATAGTGTAGACAGAGCTTTAGATGAAACTAGTCATGGGAATGTATTTATTTGGCCATTCCGTATTCAAAATACTATTTAGATTTACTTTTTGTAGAATAGAGGTTCACTGCGCCAACTAACCTGTTTGAAGAGACTTATGGAAAACTTTGATGTCAATTACATCATCTTGATTTTGATGGATAGTCTCATGTTCTGCTCCATCTCTCTTGTTTGCTCGTTTTATAGTCATTGATGATGCATCGTCCCAGTAAATGAAGTCGTTGTACTGGGCGAGGCCGAATGGACTTGATATATCACTCTGTGCAAGTATACGTTTCTTGCTTCCTAAAAATGACAAGTATGGATGAAATCATTGTAATCACTGAGGTATGTTTAAGTCGAAAGAGAAATTATCTCAACTCATCTTAACTGCAAGAAAAAACTAGTTGCACATAGCACTCTTAATGCAACTGAAAAAGAACTGAAAAAAAAACCTCCAGTGTGAAAGTTACTCATGTTGTTAATGTATATAATCTATTCGTGGTTACATCAATATTGTATGCGCGACACGATTCAAAGTTGAAAGAAAAACTAGTGCACACGAGCGCCTTTCGACATCACACTGATCGTGCCTGCCCACGCTGTATTGTGAGATAGTTAACAACTAAAAGGCTAGACAGCGCTCATCAACGTGTTTACATTGGCGCACCTGTTAATATTCACAAATGTGGAAATGTATGGTGAAATCTAACCAATTTCATCCAATTTTCATTAAGAAAATGATCTCTGATGCAATCTGTTTGAGGATCACATGACCGTTTAGAGGAATTAAACTGCGGTATGTTGTCTTTACCACAAACAACTGATTCAAGACATACCAAAAAAATGTTTGCTTGCTGTATTGAAATGAATCATTAGTGTAGGCCTATTGTTTTTAACCTTAATACGTACCATCCAAGTATGCTGAATAAATTTCCCTCTGATCTACATCGATCCAGAACAGTTTCCCATCCTGATAATCAATGGTAAGTCCAGTAATACGCCCTTCACTGTCTGCTATAATGGTTCTGATAGCCCCATCCATGTGTGCCCGAAATATAAGAGACCTACTCCACTCACTCCAGTAAATGTAACTATAAAAATAACAGGTGAATATATTAGACTTAAAAAGACAAATTCCAAAATTTAAATACTTAGCAAACTAGAAACGGTAAGCAAAGCATAAGCATAATGTAGCAAAGAAAGTAGCAGATCATACATCATCTAAATCATAACCAATTACCTCGCGAGAGCATGGGCAAATAATAGTTATATTATTAGCGTATTGACTGGATAAAAAGCTAAACTAACCCATTGACTGGATCAATGGTTAAGCTAGTCGGTCCTTCTACATATTCCCAGATTAACAGGCGCCTTGATGAACCATCAAATCGAGCTACTTCGATGCAATTTTTGTCCGAGTCAGTCCAATATATATTTTTGGCTATCCAATCAACAGCGATGTCTTCTGGAAATCCAATTCCGTTTTTTATTATAACATCATATCCACTACCATCCATAAAGGCTGTCATGATTTGCTATTTAAAAAATTAATAATAATAATATGTATTTTTATGTATACTTTTATTGGATAGTGTGCAGTTATGTGTATTCGCATATTATATTAAGCACATAGTTGAGTTACCGAGTTTAGTTTGTGAGCGTCTATATCGTTGCGTAGAACAGACTAAAAATGTACATTAACTAACCTTTGTCTTCTTACTAGTCCAAAATATCCTGTCATTTTCCAATTCAAAGTCAATAGCTGAAGCATGATCTGCCTCTGGAATGTTTATAGGTACATTACTTGAATTCGTTTCTAGACCCAACAGATGTAGTCCGGAGTTTTGATGCACAACCACAAGCATAGGCAATGGTTCTATGCAAGTTTTCTTGTCAGCATGTAACTCTAATCCAGTAGGGCATTTGCAGACAACGCCTGAAGGTGTATACAGGCATAGGTTGCCACATCCACCATTGTTTTCACTACATGCATTTGTTCCTAAATATGAATACACATTTATTCATCATTAATACTGTATAAATAAGTGGAAACATAACTAAATTAGGTTAGGGTAGATCTAGAAAGACGAAAGTAATGATTCAATGGATCATTATTGGATCATCATCAATACAATCCGTGCAGGTGCTAGTTAGGGTTAACATCGTCCATATTCTGGTGTTGGAACAAGTCTTCCTGATTCTTGTGTTGCAACAAGTCTTTCGGATTGTGGTCTTTAAACAAGTTTTTCTGATTCTGGTTTTAGAACAAGTCTTCCTAATTCTGGTGTTGGAACAAGTCATTCTGTTTGTGGTCTTGAAACAATTTTCCTGATTCTGGTGTTGGAACAAGTCTTTTTGATTGTGGTCTTTAAACAAGTCTTTCTGATTCTGGTGTTGGAACAAGTCTTTCTAATTTTGGTGTTGGAACAAGTCTTCCTGATTCTGGTGTTGGAACAAGTCTTCATGATTCTGGTGTTGTAACAAGTGTCTTTCTGATTCTGGTGTTGGAACAAGTCTTCCTGATTCTGGTGTTGGAACAAGTCTTCACGTCTGCTGTTGTAACAATTGTCTTTCTGATTCTGGTGTTGGAAACATTCTTCCTGATTCTGGTGTTGGAACAAGTCTTTCTTATTTTGGTGTTGGAACAAGTCTTCCTGATTCTGATTTTGGAACAAATCTTCCTGATACAATAAATATCGACAAGTTGACTCGACTTCATTCGCATTATGTGGTGTTATTGTAAAATTACATCTAAGCATATTATGATAAAACACATTGTGAAAGTGGTCTCCAATTACCCTAGTTTAAATTACATGAGAGAAAAATAAAAACACACAAGAAGGAATTTAATTGTAATAGTGGTGTGGGTGTAATTTACTTTACTTTACAAATCCATTCGATTCAGTCAGTCATGGCTGATGGCTCGTGACTGCTGCTTGCAGTCTTCAATTAATATAAGTCATCTGATAAATAAGTTAAACATAATTAAATAAAAAGAATTCATTACCCAATTTTTGGTTTACATCGATTGCTTTCAGACCCATCAATAATGGAAGTGAATCGATTACTATTTCTCTGTCCGCTCCATTATTCTTATTCACACGTTCTATACTTCGTCGTTGCCAATCTGTCCAGTAAACATAATCCCCTGTAAAAAACATACAGACATATTATAACATGTGAAGCCTACGTGCAATATCATCATATACCATTACATGAACATACATTTCAATATCAGTGAGATTCTGTTTTTGTTTTTCTAGTTATTTTGAGTGAGTACCAGAGTGGTTGTATTGAATTGAATGGTTAAAATAAAATCTATTGTCATTTTTTATTACTTGTGATTTTTAAATTTATGTTGACTGACTAAAATCGTAATTGATTTCAATCAATTATAAAATAGATTTATATTTTACCAAGTAAGGTAATTCCAAAGATATGTGTTCCTCCTCCAAGATCGAGTAAAACCTCACGGTTACGCCCATCTACATCGGCGCACTCGATCATATCCGTCTTTGCATCTCCCCAACATATTCTTTGTTGTTCATAGTCAATTGCAATGCCATTTGGCCAACCAATCGATGTATCAATAAGAACTTCACGATCACTGCCATCCAATGCTGCACGTTCTATTCTTGCATTTTCACCCCAATCTGTCCAGTACATATATCTAAGAAGCAGACGATATAGTCGTTTAGCAAGTTGATTTGATTGTATCAGTATGTTACTAAGCACAGTTGTTATAACTAAGATAGGCTTGAAGCATCTGACAATCTTCATTTGTCTCTAGACTTGATATCTTTAAACAACATATTTATTGACAGAATAAAAAAAAAGGTTAAGTAGTCCTAGAATAAATTGAAGACAAATTGAAATAAAGACTGAAGCTCAGTGACAGTGAATGGTGCTTCAATAATTGAAGGAGTGTTAGGTTAAAATCAACATGGAATTGTCAAAAGTATGTACAGTATTGTCTTTAAAATAGTGATAAAGATGACGAATATATGATGTTCAGTTTTATTGTTACTCTCAAGTTCCTTGTTTACATACCCATTTTTTGGATCTATAGCAATACCTCTAGGTTCATTCAAGTTCTCATCAATCAATACACAACGTGATGACCCATTTAAACGCGATACCCCAATTGTATCACTTCCAGCCTCAGTCCAGTACAGGTTGCGTGCAACCCAATCCACAGCAATTCCATCCGCATTAAAAGGGTCATCTTGAACAATCACTTCACCATCTATAAAAATATATAATCGGAGTAGTGCATACGATTGATTTCTTCCTTCTCCAAAAAGAGCACCTAATCCCGGACCATGATCAGTATCTACGGGACGATCCCATACTCCTATCAAATAGTGTACCAAGTCCCTTACCATGCAAATATGCAATGTCTGTACACATGACCAACGATTTTACGTTACTTTAAGGAAAAGGCAATTAAGATACTTATCAAGCGTATACGAGACAGTTCTCAAATACATGCCTCACATTAATACTAGGCTCTCCCATTATCCGCACCGTCCTCTCTCTTTATTTAAAAAATATTTTTTGACACCATACAAAAGCATGAAGCACGCCACAATACAGGAACGAAAGTGTAAGAAAATGCTTTCTAAATTAATAAAGATAAAGTAGGTTTGACCATCTAACAGCTACACTTGTGGACTTGATAGAATATTTGTATTGAAGGCCTACTACTATTTTTTAGACTCGGCTAAATCAGTCCATATTTCAACTCATAAAATAAATTGTATTTACTTCAATCATTAACATTATATTATTCAATACCTGAATCATCAAGCTTTGCTCTTCTGATGGACTTATATTTATATTCATCATCGGTCCAATACATAACACCATCAACTGGATCATAGTCAACTGCAATCACATTCACTAACTCTTTATCTTCAATTACAACATCAATGAATTCTGGCGTGTCCAATGATATCTGCCGAATATCAACCCTTCTTGCTACTAGTAAAAACTCCTGAGGACCTATACAAAAGAAGAAAATGTTAATTGTTCAATCAGTCAGTCTAGTATTATCTATGATTGACTTTAGTAAGACAATTTGAGTTCAAATTATCCTATATTTTGGTACTTTTGAAAAATGATAAGACTTTAATACTTTGAAACGACTTTTAATCTTATTCTGAAATAACCGTCTTCTTAAAATATTTTGTTATTAAATTTCTCTTGACACTAGGATACTACAGATATTGTTTTACACTACATTACATTGCACACCTGAACAAAAACAAATTTTTTTAAGGATTTTTCATCGAGCCCTAATTCGATTCAGATCAAACGAGCAACTCTGTCAAGAAAATTATTTGTGTAATGAAGTAAATGTAATGAAATTAATGAGAATATTGTAAAATATAACGGATTGCATTTCCATTTTGAAGAAGACAAATTTGTTTTATTTTTCAGAATTTTAATTACATTTTAATTAACATACCATCGGCACACGTGAGTTGATCTTCAAGAAGTAGTACACCAGTTGGACAGGCACAGGAATGGTGAAATTCATTTGGAGCCATTAAACACAGGTGTGAACAACCTCCATTGTTTACAGTACATGGATTAAAACCTGTCAAGAAGAACGTTTTTCTACCTATATTATTAATCATAGAAGGTGGAATAAAGGATGGACATCTAATTATATTCACTTCATGTGTCTTGACACAAAATTATGTAACTCGACCTACTGATAATTTTTCGGTTTTTCTATAAGCTTCATAATTCCACACATACAAAAAATATGACTCTACAGTTCTTTTTTACTTCTAACAATATTCCAACAATTCCAATTTGTTCCAATTCCAACAGCAACAGAGAAAATTTATTTACGGGCGGTTATAGGACTGGTTTGAACCCATGAACATGGGATTGGTAGGCGAGCAGTGCAAATATATTGATGTCTTGACAATTAAAATGATTTGTCATTAATTGTTATTGTTGTTTAAGTTTTAAACTTGTTAAAATTATGTGTTACGAGAAAATGTATCAGTTAAGAAAAAAATCTTCATTATTTATGAAGTCTGGTGTTTTTTTTTTCTTCTTAATTCTGTAAGATTATTTATATTTTATATTTTTCTTTTGAGGAGCCTAATCACTACAAGTTATGCTTCCATTTAGGCTCCTCCACTTTATATATGTTTATTAGGAAAGTGAATAAAATATGAAATGAAATTGTTAATTTTTACTTGATGGTTGTCTTTCTGCAGAATAAACTCGTATATCCATCACTGAAGAAATATTGTCTTCTACCACAGTTCGCCTACTTCCATCATATTTATTACAGGAAATAATACCACTTTCTTTCCAGTCTGTCCAATATACTGTATCCGCAAAGACAGTCAATGCGTATGAATGGGGGATTGAATCAGCCCCCTCAATCACAGATAACCTATTCGATCCGTCAAAATCGCAGCTGTGAATGAAGGCCCTTTTGGCATCAGCAAAAAAGAGTCGTGACTCCTCATAGTCGATTGTTAAGCCATTTGGCCATTCGACATTGTCGTCTATAATTACAGATCGTCTGGTTCCGTCCATTCCGGCACGCTCGATTTTTGGCACTTCACCCCAATCTGTCCAATACATATACCTTAAGAAAACAACATTTAAAAAAATATCTAAACATCGGGCCAATACAAGTACTAACAAATAGACAGTAAACCATCACACTTCAGAAGAGAAGACTATATTTGAAAGTTCCTGCAAACGATAAATGTGACCAGTGATAGATTTTGGCAAGCACAGGAAAGTGGAAGGCACCTGTGTTGGTGGGATGTGCAGACATCAACATACAAATTATGAACAGAACCGTAAGTCATAAGTTGCCCGATTGGTATAGGCTGGTATGTCGTTTATATGAATGTCGTGTATATTTTTTGTTAAAAGCAAACTTTGACTTTATTTCATATCTTGATAATATAAGGAATGAAAAAAAATATGTTGCCATTTTTTCAAAAGACATTTAAAGGACCAAATTCAAGATGGCCGCCAACATTCAAATAACCCTATTAAAAATCAGAATATCATCAATAATACAAATTATAAATGTGGAACAAGTCCGTTTTGATGGTATTACTGTACCCATTATACAATCCTAACTATGTAAAGCGATAATCTGTCGGCCATCTTGGATTTCAAAATGGCCGCCACTAAAAATTAAATTCTTTAAATAATTTTTTTTAAATATGTGTGCATAAATTGTTGTTTGTACACAATGTTCTAAAATTGTCACTTCTCACAGGATTGTAAATTGTAAATATAAGGCTAAAGTTGTCAATGTCCTCTATAACAGATATATAATACCCCACTATGACTATAAAATTAAATAATCGTTCAAAGTTGGAGTTGCAAAAGTATGGAACAAATTAACAATTTATATCAAATATTCAACAACAATTACGTCTAACTAGAGGGTTAGACATCTAGTTCGCTCGCTCCCCTCTAGGAAGTGTAAACTAAGGTTCTCGGAAGGATAATGACTCGGGTAAAAAGGTTTTAGAACGACGTTCTCCTTGTACGTTTTCTGTCGGTTACCATTATTGAAAATGCTTGACATTCGAAAAACTAAACCTACTCTGTTTCACAGTGTCTTAGATGATTAATAACATTTTAAAGTATAGTGTTTATTGTTTTATAGGGATGTGGGGAGGCAGAGTTCATTTGAGGGAGTTGCTTATTCGAGGGATTTTTTAGTCTTAATAATATCGTAACATTTATAATCAAATAAAATCCTCTAATAGATATGAAAAGTGGTAAAAAATTATAACAAATGCTTGGTAAATTATAGTTAACAGTGTAATGAATTCTATTATAAATAGTATATACAATATTGTGTGTATAATTAATGTGGATGGGCGTTTATTAGATAGTTGGGTAGGTGGGGGGAGGGGGTGTAGGCGATTATTATTCAAAGTGTTTTATTGGGGAGGCGTTTATTCAAATAAATACCATCATAATACATTATTTAATTTAAACATCTTTTGAAACTAACTTCCGCGACAGTGTAGGCCGTTTCGGCCCAAGAAGGAAGATGTTTTAGACGGCTTGCAATATGGGCCCTAATGGGACACAGATAGCCTACAGTTATTCCTGCCAGCTTACTCAATAAAACTCGGCTATCGGGATTTTATTTTTTAACTACTGTACCTTCACACGCGTGGTTCAATCCGAAAATAAACAAAAAACTAAAATAGCTAATAGCCACTAACGACCAACTTTACTGAAACCAGGTAGTTGCAAGGTGAACCTGTGAACTCATCGTGAACCCGGAAATTACTTTGACCGCGTACAATTGAAATTGAGTTGAAAATCTACCGATGAATCAGAAATTTTGTTTTAAAACTCTTTATAATATATTCCTAAGATAGAAATATGGAACAATATCGTAATAGTGAAAACTGTTTTACATTTCGCGGTACACCTGAGATAGTTCAGGTAGGTATCCAAGGCAGAAATTTGTTCCAAAGTTTTTCCATTGTGCTCGCCTATGTCAGAATTAACCATAATTTATATATAGATTCTAAATTACAGATCTCATTTCTTTTCATGAAACTGAAACTTAACAGGAGACAGGACCACAATATAAAACAAGTGCATTTATACCTTATTGTGAAATCCTGTATAAATATGTTAAATAATAAATGCGTTATTGCTATGTAATTCAATGTCTGAACCTTCAGAGCCATAGTCACCAGTATGGTTGGTAAGTTTCAACCTATCAACTTTTGGCAGAAGCTTGAAGGAAATACAGATAAAGCTCTGCCTATAAATAACCTTGTAAATGAATGAACTCCTACTTCTCATCTTCTACAATCTCAACCAATTTCATTAGATATGTACCCCCTACAGACAGACCAGCATTATACACTGGTTTGATGAGTGCACATGGTTGTGGTATAAAAACCCATGTACTAGGGAAAGACAAGAATGCCTGGTGATGACTCTTACCCGAGATGAGTGGAGGTGGACAGAAATGACATCAAAAAGCAATTATTATGTCGACCCGGTGAACTATATGGCTTTTGGTTGGACATGTAGCATTGTGAAAATAGTGTTGAGGCAAGTGCTTTTGTTGAAACTGAACTTGTATTACCTATACAACTAGTGACACAAATCGGGACAAAAATATCTTAAATGGAAAACATCTGTAAAGGACAAAAGAACACTAATTCTGCTTTCTCTCTACAACTTGCTTCTACAAATGCAGACGGAGAAAGAGATTCTAAGTTAAGTATCATTTTGTTTGAAAGAGGCTGATCATAAAGATATTAACTTGAATACTGAGAGTCGACGAAATCTAAATGATGTTGTTAAACTATATCCCTATATACAGTATGGTATGTATATGAGAGGACATGTATGTGTGAGACTTGCTGGATTTACATCAATTGATCAGGGTCATTGAGCGTGGTATCATTGGAATAACACAAATTAATGATTTCATCAGAGCTGGCAAATTTTGTTTACATTTAAAGAGAGATGATATCCCGATTAATGAAGAATGCTGCAATTCGCACAAAGGTGTTTGTTGGCCATGGCATGATGAAATTGGACAGAAAATGTTTGAGGCATTGGTAAAAGTCTTGTAGAAGGCAAACTGTCTATATGGGATCCTAAGAAAACGACGAATATTGGCAAAAAATATATATGACGGTGAATACAGGTGACAAACTTATCAAAGTAAAAGAAGACTCCTATAGAGATTATTTGCCGGTGAAATGAGGTATTTCAGTTATTTTGCCAATTTGTTTCTGAACAAGGTCTGTGGAAGTTTGATGGATACAGCAGTAGAGAACGAAGGAAGGTCAACTTACTGTATCGCATCCAAGATTAGAAATATTTCATTGAAGGACTTTGGCAGAGTTAGTTGTCATTTAACTGAAGAAGTTTATGAGATGTTTTAATATGAAGAAGTGTACTGTCAGTACTGTAGACCTCCTGATGGTCAACATTTTGTGTTAATCACCATGTTGTTGTCATAAGCATATCATTTTGTGTATTTCAATCTAATTTTATTTAACTTATACAAGTTTTAATAAGAAATTTAACCCATTTAAAAAAAATTGCAGCCATTTTAAAATTCAAAATGGCCGCCATTTTGTGTTAATCACCAATGTTGTTGTCATAGGCCTATCATTTTATGTGATTTCAATCAACGTCATAACTTGCACATGTTTTAATAAGAAATTTAATCCATTTTTTAAAAATGGCGGCCATTTTGAAATTCAAAATGTCAGAATACTAATGAATATAGGTTTATAATAATTCTTATATAGCAGAGAACCCATATGAACTTAAAATATTATTCATAATGGGTGTTACTTTGTCCAATATGGTACATTTATTGGATATTTTACATATTGGCGGCCATCTTGGATTTGACACCCTTAAGCTTTTTAAAAAAAATGGCAACATATTTTTTTCATTACTTTACATCCTAAAGACACTAAATCAGCTGGAATTTTGCTTTTAACAAAAAAAATGACACGAAATTACATACTGGCCTACACTATATGGTTTTCCTTAATTAATGTATTTTTAGTCTTTTCTTAAAACTCTATTCTTAAAATAGTATTATGTAATATGTTGTTATAATTGGAAGGTGGCTTAAAACAAAGGCTATGCCTTAATTTCTCTAAAATATAATACAAAATGGGTTTATTTACATTTCTTTGTTATATCATATCCTAAAAATAATTGTAGGCTTACGCGTGTGTACTAAACTAATTTTAGTTTTACCATTATAGAACCACGAACTATAAAATGCAATATATATTTTAAGACATTATATAAAAATGTTAAGAATAAAATCAAAGAGACCTACCCATTCACTGGATCCAAAACAATCGCACGTGGTTTGTCAATATCATCCAAAATAAGAACCTTTTTTAAACTGCCATCAAAGTTAGCCACTTTAATTTGTCTACTTTCTCCATCTGTCCAATAGATGTTACGGCCAATCCAGTCGGCTGCAAGGCCTTCGACGGTAGATGAAATGATGTCCTCACCACTATTGCCTTGTGATACATTTAACGATGTTCTTGTTATTGTATTACGACTGTAATCAGCCCAGAAAAGATACTGTTCATCGTATATAAAATCGACTGCGGTGGCATCTTCAAGGTTGCTGATAACAGACCGGCTATTATCACTCTCAACATCAAGAAGTCGGATATCTATGCGATTTGCATACAGCAAATATGTCTCAGCTACAAAAATAATGTTAGAGAAGTAGCTTAACTGGTTAAGCTTATTGTATGCAAGCCTATAACCACACCCCTACCTTCTAGATTCTAAGCTAATTGTTCACAGTTCATTTGTAAAGTAATAAGATTGGAACATTATTAGACAAGGCCTTAATTGTTGTTTACACCAAAGTCCGTTTAATTATTATCATTAAAAATGAAAATATTCCTACCTGTTGCAAACGATAGAAATACAGACAAATTTACCACGTTGAGTATTGTTAAGAAATACATTCTTTCATTTTTTTTGGTGTGAAAGAAGTGAATGAAATAGAAACGCACAGCTAAGTTTACTCTCAACGAGAAAAGGAAACTTTATTTCCTGTATAAGTATCTGCCAGTGATTGTCTGTACCTGGTATAAACACAGTTCAAGGTTTAGTTCATTATCATTTTACAACAGAATGGCATTAAACAAAACATATTTTCTTTCCTGCCAGTAAACACAATTACATAACATTTTTGCGTATATTACGGTATGTTGGACCGTCGATTGTGTGATCGTTCTTCATATAGTCCGGTGTTTTGCTTTGATTTGCCTTCAATGCAATGCAGTCATTATTTTATTTTAATAAAAGATAAAAAAAAAGACATGGCTGTTAAATGTTAGGGAGGGGGGGGGGGGGTGTTTGTATAAAGCTTGTTAACCCTCCCCCCTCCTAAATCCTTCCAAGTAAGAAATATCTATGGAAGCCTTCCAAAGATAACTAGTATCAATGAGATGACAGTAATTTGCAGGAAAGTGTGGTATAGTCTAGACTAGTTAGACCAACACAGGGATAAGGAACGTGGGAAGACCTGCCTATATGATAGCATTAGTTAACAAGCTTCAAGAAGACACTGGCTATACAATCAAAGATCTACAGACCAATATAATAATTTGCAAAATATACATTTTTGAGAATCCGGAGAGAGCGGGTAAACATTATACCCGGAGGTAGCCTTTAAAGTGGGACTCAATTATTCTATAATTCTTATTTTATATAGTTCTTATCCGAATCGTCTTTACCAACAAAACACTCAACATAAAAACAGATTGACATGTTCATCTTTTAATATACTATTTGACATTAGGTGTATAAATGACGGTGGCTTCGAGACAAGACGATAGGTGCAGAGATAAAGAGCAGGTATATGCCAAAGTTTCACACAATGACTGGGTTCACATTAGAATAATTCTGAATTGTTTGCAAAAAGCATGCATACCATGCAAGTACATGGATAGTGGTTGCAAAACCTTATGCTAGTGTGAACCAGTCACTAGGAAAGCAATGCACTGTGTAATAAGATAATAAAATCTACGTCCCTGGACTTATTATTAGGAAGAGTTTCTCACATCAATGACAGCTAATGGTTCCTACTAACGAACCTTTTTTTTTTTTATTTGACAACAACTAAATGTTAATGATTTCACAGTTATCGTCTTCACACTTAACATGTAGGCGATATAAAAAACACAAATCACCACAATAACTTATCCTCAAAAGAACATACAATGGTATCTTAGCAACTGATACCAGGAATACCAAGATATAGTCATATTTTTTACAAAAATGGTCAGAAATATGACTATACAAAGGCTTGCAATTTTCGTCATATGTACTCACAATTTTATCATGACCTATTAGGATTATAAATCGTCAAAAATATGATATGGCAGTGAGTACATCAAAGACGATTATTCAATTACTGGCTAAATACAAATTTATTCCATCAAAGTATATTTTAAATTTAGAAAAATTTGCAGAAAAAAAATGTTAATTTTGAAGAATCACTAAAATCAAAACAGATTATCTTTTTAAATGTATGCGTTTGTGATAATTTGTAAAAACCTAATGTCTTGATTCCTATGCAAACCAGTTAGACCTTTCCAGTTAAAACTGGTTTAAACTGGAATTTGGTCACTGGTATTTACAAGTATCAACTGGAAATTTCTCCTGGATATTGTCTAACAGTTGTATTGAAGTGTTCAATTTAAATTCTATTTTAAACTTTAATAGGCTAGTAGAAACAATAAAAATTACCTGACAAAATAAAACCAAGTAGTATAACACTACAACAATGGTTTAGTAACTTAAATACAATTTCAAAATAATATTTCATTTCAACTAAATATAAATAAAATATAAACCCTGGTAAAGTTTTCCCTCCAAACACTTAGAGCCACATTTATAGAGACATACAATTTATAGGCCTACTACACATTTCGATATGGTATAATATAATATATATATTTTATAAATGCCACAAGTAAACCAAAGATAATCTCTTAAATTAACAAAAATATTGTTTACCACATTAAAGATTAAATGCCTCTTCATTCAGAAAAGACTAGAAACACAACAACAAATTTATATGTGAATACACTTCAACACCTAAACAACTTTTTGACTGGTGGTAATTGTGAACGGAGGTTTTTATCTTTTTCAAAATACAGTTATTTACATTTCATCACTGAAAATAATTTGTCTACACTCCAAAATAGATTTAAATTAACTTTCTATGCTTTTACTGGAACTGCTCAACTCATTTTCGAGACAATGGTTATGTAGACATCTTTGCATCGACAACACCTGCCTGAATTTACATATTTTGAATGTTGTGTGAACACAGGTAACCATGGTTAACACAGACAGCCTAAGAACAAAGGCTGTACTGCTAACACAGTTCAGCAGCAATGTGAACACAGCTACGCAGCTGAAGATAAAGAGCCCAGGTAACACAGCCAGTCCTGAGAACACAGCTAGGCAGCAATGTAAACACAAAGAGCCCAGTTAACACAGGCAGTCCTGAGAACACAGCTAGGCAGCAATGTGAACACAAAAAGCCCAGTTAACCCAAGCAACAGTAACAAAGGACATATGAAGCCATTATAACACAGGCTGCATTGTCTATGAACATAGGCAGCACTGTGAATACAGTTAAACAAGCAAAAATTGTGCAAAGTGAACCCGTGCATCACTGTAAACACATCTAACACAGTGATCACAACTGTGAAAAGAGGCAGCCCAATTTAGAGCATAGAAACTTTATGAAAACCAACCATAAGAGACTATTATTGTTAGCTTTTATATTTTTCAAGATGTACTGTTCTTAAAAACAAGTAAACAAAATATAATAGAACATTAAACAAACATGGCACCGGGTCAGGTGGTTCAGGTGGAATAGAACATAATTTAAGCTCATACCAGGAATTGGTATCTTACTTATCCTGCACTAGCTAGTGATCTGCCAACTAAAACAATGTATGTCATTGATAATAAAACATAAAATGCAAGTTCAGTTATTTGTGTTTTGTTGTTTGTAAAATTCAAGTGTAACTAAAAAGAATAATAAAAATAAAAATAAATTCTGTAGAAATAATGTTAAGACTAATTTATTTTTCTATGGGGTGGGGTATCATTTTTAAGAACAACACATCTTTAAGTGCTCATATTAACTTTATTATTATGATACATCCATGGACATGCATAGCAAAACAGGCTGAATCTAACTATAGAAAAATCAAGGAATTATTGTTAACAATTAAGCCAGGTTTGTATTCCCAATAGAACGCAGCACAAGGATGTAAGCGCAATACAAGCGACCAATGACAAGTTCTGATAATCAATCGCTTACGTTGCGCTTATGATCCTGTGTTGCGTCCAAGGTTCATCACTACAGTTTAGATTACCAATACAAATTTATAATTGCTTGTTTAAAGGTTAACTGTACATTGTTAAATTATGTCAGCTTGCAAAGTAAGACACAGTAGGAATAGAAAAACATTTAACTTATTCACAATTCAAACTCTTAAACGTTTTGAATAGATTTAAGCTTTCTGCCGTCATTGAAGCACAGTACGTATACTTGACACCAGCGAAATAAAGCAACCATTTCTTCGTCGGGACCATGGAGACGATGATTCAAGGCAACGGTCCAAGACGCACCACATGCGTAATTTTAGGTTCTTTTAGATGATCTATTGCTGCTTGCATTCACTTGGTTTGTTATCCTACAGATTAAAAGAAAAAGTTATAATATATTGACCCCTGAAAAAATGCTTTAAGACATTTTTTTGTTATTAAATATTTCATGTTATTCACTTTGATTAGATTTAAAAAAAAAATGATTTACCTGAAAAAACAAAACACAAAAATAGTCAAATTGTCGGTCAGACAATGGGTTCTTGGTTATATTTAACCATTTAGGTTTATACAGTGGAAAGAAAGAAGAAAATGCGTACCACTAACTTAGATGGCTGATGATATTGGAAATGTAACTAAGTGCTGTATAACATATCATGCAAAATGAAGAATGTCATGCACTATATGTTTGTATGAAAAAAAAAGGTGAACTATCCTATCAAAATTAACCTTTTCATGCACATATAAACGAGAATTCCCAAATGTTAGCTATCTATTGCTTACTCTATGTTCCTGGACATCTGTTAAAAGGCTAGCATTGGCTACAGAAGAATTTGTAATCAAATTATCAATATTCATGTTTTAAGTTTTTAAAGGCCTACCACATGTACTACCTGACCTGCACTTTTTATTCGTGAATTATGTAACTAGTGTAACTACTGTTTACAGTACATGTAGGTCGTCGATATGCATTAGCTCTGTTAATTTAATTCAATGTGCATCTGCCACAGATAAACATACCTCCTTCCCTTTACAACTTGGTGGGAATATTTGGTTTAAAGAGACACCATGTTTAAATCCTAATTGTACGGAGAGATAAAAAATACCATTCCATGTAATTTTTAACATTTTTTGTTGCTGTATTAAAATCTTCACAATTAAATGTTTGGGCATACTGAAACTCTGACACCATTTTCTGAATTTAGTTGCTGTAGCTTTTACGAACACCTTATGTTTCTATTCTTGAACTCAACAAACTTTAAATATAATGTTTTCACAGACAATATTTTTCTAGTTTGAATATCCAGTGTTGCTTCTAGACACCACACTGATTATCTAGTGTAGTGTTGCTTCTAGACAACACACTGATTATCTAGTGTAGTGTTGCTTCTAGACACCACACTGATTATCTAATGTAGTGTTGCTTCTAGACACCACACTGATTATCTAGTGTAGTGTTGCTTCTAGACAACACACTGATTATCTAGTGTAGTGTTGCTTCTATACATTACTCTCCACATATAAATGTTAGTGTTACATATAAATACTACTTGAATATCTATTGTTGCTTCTAGACGCTAGTAAGAATATCTGGTGTTGCGTCTAGACATTACTCTAATCTAGTAGTGTAGCCTAATACACTATACAAAATATTTAGTGTGGCTTCTAACTACACCGGGACTACACTATTCTAAATATCTAGTGTTGCTTCTAGATGCTAAACAGGGACTATCTAGTGTTGGTTTCTAAACACTATTCTAAATATCTAATGTTGGTTCTAGATGCTGCACAGTGACTATCTAGTGTTGGCTAGATGCTAAACAGGGACTATCTAGTGTTGGTTTCTAAACACTATTCTAAATATCCAATGTTGGTTCTAGATGCTGCACAGGGACTATCTAGTGTTGGTTTCTAAACACTATTCTAAATATCTAGTGTTGCTTCTAGATGCTAAACAGGGACTATCTAGTGTTGGTTTCTAAACACTATTCTAAATATCTAATGTTGGTTCTAGATGCTGCACAGGGACTATCTAGTGTTGGCTAGATGCTAAACAGGGACTATCTAGTGTTGGTTTCTAAACACTATTCTAAATATCTAATGTTGGTTCTAGATGCTGCACAGGGACTATCTAGTGTTGGCTAGATGCTAAACAGGGACTATCTAGTGTTGGTTTCTAAACACTATTCTAAATATCTAATGTTGGTTCTAGATGCTGCACAGGGACTATCTAGTGTTGGCTAGATGCTAAACAGGGACTATCTAGTGTTGGTTCTAGATGCTAAACAGGGACTATCTAGTGTTGGCTAGATGCTAAACAGGGACTATCTAGTGTTGGTTCTAGATGCTAAACAGGGACTATCTAGTGTTGGTTTTTAAACACTATTCTAAATATCTAGTGTTGCTTCTAGATGCTAAACAGGGACTATCTAGTGTTGGTTTCTAAACACTATTCTAAATATCTAATGTTGGTTCTAGATGCTGCACAGGGACTATCTAGTGTTGGTTTCTAAACACTATTTAAATATCTAGTGTTACCTTTAGATGCTGCACAGGGACTATCTAGTGTTGGTTTCTAAACACTATTCTAAATATCTAGTGTCACTTCTAGATGCTGCACATGGACTATCTAGTGTTGGTTTCTAAACACTATTTAAATATCTAGTGTTACCTTTAGATGCTACACAGGGACTATCTAGTGTTGGTTTCTAAACACTATTCTAAATATCTAGTGTCACTTCTACAGTATGGCAGGTATTCTTACCTTGGATGGATCATAATCACTGTCTTCATCTTCCTCCTCTTCATTCACCTAAACAATAAATAAATATAAGGTATTAACATGTAGCAGCTAGGGCTAAGGCATTTTATACAGCTTATTTTCATTCATAACCTGAAGAGGTAGTTCAACTACCTTTAATCAAAATGTACATTTAACTATACATCATATGATGACCATTATTTAAATTATATGCAAATTTGATATTTTTTTTACTTAAACAAAACAATTTGATAGATTTACCTCTTCCTCCTCTTCTTCAAACTAAAAAAAACAAAAAAATTATTTAAAAAATTATTTCATTCATTGTAAAAGAGGCATAACTCCCTCCTTCCACAAAACAATATTGCCTGCCCACTTGTTTTTTATAGCACTCTAAATGGTGATAAATGTAATAATGGAAATGGATAGCATAAAAGTCACACTATGGTTCTTTTTATGCTCAACTGGAAACCTACAGTGAATGTGTAAAAATGACCTAAAATTATTTTTTTATTTACGCATAAATAATCTTACTTCATCCTCTATGGCTTCGCCTGTGAAGTACAATACAGCTCGTGGGACAACACGTTCCTTGAAAAAGTGACCAATCTCAAAATCTGCACTCAACAGTGATTCGGTCTCTTCATCCTGGGAGAAAATAGATTTGAAAGTAGGTTGAGAATCAATAAATAAATGCTTCTGCTCAAGATTCCCAACTATTATGAATCGGAAAAAAACCTCAAAAAGGTATGGCTGTCGGGCAAGTCATTAGAGGGTGCTGAAACATAGACACCACATTTTGATGGGGTCTGTACACACATAACAGGTTTGCAGAAAAAGATAAATAAGTAGAGAAAATAGGGAACTTTGGATTTTCGACGAACTAGGACCTTCGTTATTGGTTGTTTGCTAGAATTAAGCTAAAACTGTGCTAAAGAAATTCAGGAAGGATCATGTTCCAATGTCTCGATGTAGTTTCAAAGGTCTCTATTATGTACATAAATCCCCTTTCACATTGCCTTCATTAATGACCTAGGTTAAAGAATTAAAAACAAAATCGGAAACGGTTGGACTTGTGTACTCACCACTTCCACACCCTCTTTTGGTACAGCAGGTGGACTGAAAAAATTGAAAAATGAATCGTTTTGCTCAGTTTTAGTAACCACTCGAGTTGTTCCTTTACCCTTGTGCTTTTGTTTCTTCTTGACGAGTCTCACAGTTATATTTTTGCCTTTCTTCCAATCGATAGTACAACTGTAGAGAAATAAAATTAACGCTGTGGCTAAAGATACGGTACCGTATTCTAACTTCTGTTTACTAAAGATACGGTAAAATTGCATTACGTCATAATCAGCCAATGGGGTGCTGGTACGTGTGTGACGTCATCGTATAAGGACTTTGTGGATTTTTTTCATATCACGAAAACCATGGAGGTATGGCGAAAACAGTGATCAACCGCATTTTCTTTATGCTTTATTTATCGCTATTATCGCCGTCGTGTGTGACAAAAACTAAATGTAGCCTACGTCTGTTATTATTATTGAAAAGCCATGTTGATTTTAATTCTAGAATAGAGAAAACCGTTTTAAAAGAGGCCTAGGCCTACTTACTACGTACTATGTATAACCTCATTATATGAGTTTGTTTGTGTAGGGAAAGCGATGCCAGGCTGTGGCCAGCTGCATATGTGTGCTGTGCGCTGATTTCTGTGACTCGTCAGCCCTGGGGCTTCACTGCTGTCTAAATCATAGTATTTAAGAGCCCCTTTATTGTCCGCATTTGCTTGTTGTTTATGGTCACCATTGTAAACAAAGTTTTAAAAAAATATAGGCCTAAATAGGCCATTTTGAATAAAAATAAAACCCTCATCTGCAGCGCACACACATCCACGCAGCCTGGCGCCGCCGATAGGAATTCTCTACATATTGTATACAACCAACAACAGACGCGGGCTATGGGTAGGTACCTAACATAAAAATTCAAACTTACTGAAACAGATCGAGTCATACATCAAAAAATGAAGGAAAAAAATAGAAATTTAATAACACAAAAATAATTAAAATTCGTCAACATGGTAATTTTTTATAATTTTTTTAATGTTTTTTTTTCATAAAAAATCAGTATAGGCATTTCAATGCATAAGAAAAAAAAAGTGTGGCAATGAAGTGCAATATTCTTAAAAATAGTTTTAAAATTATTATTTAAATTAATTATTTTTCCAAACATGAATCTACCTCTTCTCAACAACAACCAAAACCATTTATGTTATAACAACTCCCCCCCCCCCCCCCGGAATTATTACAAATTGTCTTTTAGTCGAAATCACAAACATACTATACTTGCACACCCAAATCCAATTACTTTATAACAACTTTTTCCCTACCCTCATGATATGCTTTTAGGAGAATTTAATCTACCTGAGATAAAAGGGCTGTTAAATAGTTAAATGTGAAGCTCCCGACAACTCAAATGGCAAGGGGACCAATTTTGGGGCCTCTTTTTTTGTTATGTTTATCAACGATTTTCCCATTGTTCCTCATTATTCTAATGTTTTGTAATGTTTGTTCTTATGTTTGCTGAAGATACAAACCTTAAATAATATGTTGTTGTTACAAGATGATGTTGACAGACTCATTCACTGGTGTAATACCACTCACTGTGTAAAGTTGAAGGTTCTGTTGATATTTTCCTTGATTCGCTTGCATGTTTCCGTCAAAAGGTTTTGTATAATTAATGTCTAAGTTTGTCTAATTTATTATCTATTATATTATATTGTCTTTCAGCCCTGTTTATGGTGACGTGTGGTCACTGTAGTATGATTCAAGATTCAAGAAATTTTATTTGTCTATAAAAATGGAAATTCACTTTGCTTGGTAGATTAAAACAATTGCAACCATTTAAAACGATGATGAAATATAGTATTTTTACAAAATAGTTTTCTTTAAATTTATTTTCTATACATTGTCAATATACATATTTACAAAGTACCTCATTACATCAATATACCTAATCCCTGCATATCCCCTCACAATTTTTTCAAATTTTAAAAATATATTTGGTCTGTAATGGTTTCTGTTGATGATGATTGTGGTTCTGAGATGGTGCATCCAGTTTGACAAACTTTGAGAAATTCTTGACTTTAAAAACATCAAATTTAGCTACTTTCTTTTTAGCAGAATTCTTTACCAAATTAAATACAGTAGATTTTGGATTTACAGCAATATTGTATAATAAAAAATATTTTAGATATCTTCTTATGTCTTTTTTTTGACTTAGGTAAAATATATATATGTATTGTGTCCGTTTTGTATCGAATCGAACCTGCATCGCTTGGTATCTCAAGATAGTGCGGTCTGATAAATTGCAGCAGAGTCAATCCCAGTGGTTCCTCCATACTATGGATCGTCACAACTGTAAAATAATATATATTTAGCATATTTAACTATATATATTTTTTTAAACAAATAAATTTATTTTTTTTTCAATTAAAGAATGTGTTGTTATAAATAAGTGAAAGATAACGAAATACAAGCATTTCAACCAGATGAAAAAAACAAAAAATTAAGGGTCAAAGTTTAAATGGACAATAGACAATACAAAATCATAATCTACACCAGCTTGGGTAAAAACACGCACTCTGATTGGCCGCATTGCAAACTGACAACCTAGCGTACTAATATTCATACGGGTTATTGTTATTAATGAAAAATATTTATTTGCAATCTTTTAAAATCGCTGTATTCTAAAAACTTTAGTACCAAAACATAATTGAATGTTATAAATCAAACATTGTTTTATTTTATTTCCTACATATTTAGAGTGATTTAGAGTGAAATATATTATGTATACAAAGTAGTCGACATAGACCGTCAAAGGCCTATTCTTTAACCAGGGAGATACATCCCTGCGTTAACACTACATCCTATGCTATGCTAGGTAAACATTTGGAAAAAATACAAAATTTCAACATCTAAAAATTCCATTGTAACATCTATCAATATACACAAAACTTATGTCAAAATAATCGTAATAGCATGTAGTATATGGACTGAAACATGAAAATAATGGACTAACTCACTTTTTATGAAAAAAAGACGTGTTTTGATGAGGCATATTTTCGAATCGTTGTAACTCATGAAATGAACATCAGAAAAAAAAAGAAAAAATTTCCCAGCTTTAGAACAACTTCCTGTTGACATTTTGCTACCAATAATGTCATCATTAGCCAACCAGAAGTAATTTTAAAGATTTTTTTAAAAAAGGACCTTCAGCGCGAACTGAATATCAGGTCACACTTTTTTGGCGACATCAAAAAGGGGCGTGTCACCATAAGTTGCAGGTACCTACTATGGGGCATGAGCCAAAAAGAGGCCTAGAAAACGAATTTCGTGATCTCCTAACGGGGGGGAGGAAGATATTCACACAGTTTATAGTTAATAATTAGATTAACACAAATTCAGCCGGTCCCGCTTTCAAAAGTTACGCAATAAGTGTAATTTTAGGTGTAAAAAAATCGAATTTCTCAACATAAAGAAATAGCGCCCTCTATTTTGTATATTTTCTGTTAGTGTTAGTACTGGATAAAATACAATCGTTCCATTGGAATAACTTATACTGTATCTTTCTTTCACATTTAACATGCAATATTTTTATCATAATTTTGAGATTAATATTGTAGTCCTTGTAAGAAATGTATCTGTTAGTAAACCTTAATTAATATTTATTTAAGCACGCTGAAAAGAAGATGCATTTTCAATCTTTATAATTCATGACTATGCTGTCACAAAATATTTATTAATACTATCTCTCCTATATAATTGCAACTTTTTGTTTTCATTGGATGCATAACATAGAATTAAAATCAATTAGTAATAAATCAAATGTTGCATTATTGTTTTCATTGTAGATGTATAACATAGAATTATAATCAATTAGTAACAAATAAATGAAATTATTACAGCAAAGTTTCTTATAATACTCCTGTTTCTTAATATTGCTTATCATCTCATGGGTTCTTTATTTTATACTTTCTCATGGTTTATCCGTTACGTTACAAAATAGTTAAGTTACAAAATAGTTTAATATAAATTTAAATTTTATAGGCATATTAATGTATTGTAAGCATCAAAGTAGAAAGTTTCTTATAATACTCCTGTGTCTTAATATCGCTTATCATCTCATGGGTTCTTTATTTTATACTTTCTCATGGTTCATCCGTTACGTTACAAAATAGTTAAGTTACAAAATAGTTTAATATAAATTTACATTTTATAGGCATATTAATGTATTGTAAGCATCAAAGTAGAAAGTTTCTTATAATACTCCTGTGTCTTAATATTGCTTATCACCTCATGGGTTCTTTATTTATACTTTCTCATGGTTCATCCTTTACGTTACAAAATAGTTAAGTTACAAAATAGTTTAATATAAATTTACATATTATAGGCCTATTACATTAAAATCATGTAGACCAAGTAAAATGAACATTTGTAAACCATAAATTACACTTAAACTACACTAAAAAGTTCTTCCTGCTCAAACTCTTCCTCATCATCGCTATCATCTCCATCAATTTCAAACATCTGATGTATGAAGAAGATTGTTACAGTTTTTGCACGAGCATAATTCTGTACAAGAGAATCCTAAGGATACACAGCATTTTTCATTTGCAACCCCTTCATTGCATTTTGACTTTTTACATGACCAGGATTACAATTCGAGAATGCTGTGTAGAGCAGGTTGCTTCTCCATCCAGTCAATTACGAGTTTATTATCGGCCATCTTCCACCCATTTCCAACAGGAGATGGAGCATTTTGTTGTTGAATAAAACTAGCTTTGTGAATTGAAGCTTGAGAATTGGCATGCTGAATATGTTTATATACAGTATCTTTATTGTGTGGCATCATATTTTCAGCTCTTACATTCATTGAGAACATTGCATACCTTACTTCATTGACAGATTGGTTCTTGTGACAATACTGTACATACAAATGTTTCTAGATCACAAAGTAATTCATCTGAAAGTTTGCTGGTAGAATTGCCCAATGAAAAGAATGCATAAATTAGAGTTTTCCATTACGAGTTTCATTGCCTTCACTTTACCGTTCCCAAAAAAAGCGCTGACTGAATCGCATCCTGTGAAGCAATGTAGTCTAATTAATGCATTTGAAACATCATTTCCAATATGTTCCTGAATAGCCTGCAGATGAATTGTTCGGAGATTAGCATCTTTTCCAGTATTGAAATATAGGTGAGAGCCATGCAGACTTTTGCAAAATGCCAATCCAATAATAAAAACATCATCAGTGTCAGGGCTGATTGTAACAATATCTTTACCACCATGGTGTGCAGCATACTTCGCATACAGAAACATTCTGGTGTCTGCCTCTTCTTGATTAAAACTTTTCCATTTGATTCTGAAATAGAATGGCATAATAATGATGATGTTATGAATACATTTATTCCCTTGAGGTGATCTGCTTCACACATGCTTCATATTTGAAAGAAGAACTTGATTAGCAGATAAAAATGTTTTCAACTGTTCTGGAATTTGCTGTTCGGCTTTTGGTATTTTAATTGTTTGTGAGCCGATGGCTACTCTTCGACTTCGTTCAGCATTTTTTATGCAGTTTGTGTAATTGCTACATGTGATCGCAGAACTCTCCTTCGTTTAGTAACTCTTCTGTTGACTCTAATCCTTCAAATTCTTCTGTAAAAAAAAAGAATACTAATTAATATTTATGATTCTAAATGTTTGTGTAATAAGTATAATAATATAATCAGTTCAGTATCATCTATACACTATTTAATATTGCAGTACAAGAATTCAAATAATATGTCTCAAATAACAACATAAAGCATCAGGTTGGTCCATTCTGTCCTTGCCTGAGGCTACTTGCCAAGGTTTGCATGTGTTATGCGCGATTTGAATGATTTGCGCAATTTGAAATTGCGCAAAAAAATCCTTGCGCAATTTGAAATTGCGCAAAGAATTCTTGCACAATTTAAAATTGCGCAAGGATTTTTTTGCGCAATTTCAAATTGCGCAATCAACTTGCGCAATTTCAAATTGCGCAAGAAAATCTTTGCGCAATTTTAAATTGCGCTGCACAATTTGTAAATTGCGCAAGATAGTTCTTGCGCAATATGACACCTTTGCGCAATTTGAAAACGAACTGTAAATTTTCCCATACATGGCTAGGCTAGGCCTAGGCAGAGGAGTTTAAAATTTAGTATTTTATTATATAAATAAGACCATTTCAATGAAGATAATGTTTAATACTCACTTTTTAAGTTTTTAATATTAGTTTAAGCTAGGCCATGTAACCTAGTCAGTATCAGTAGTCCAGACCCTAGCTAGGCTAGAGTAGGCCTAGTATAGCCGGCCGCCCGCGCCGCGCCCGCCTGGTGGAACGTCACCACCGCTTCGTTTTCCTTCGTCGGTTCTTCGACGGTATGCTAACTTATAACAATATTTGCACTACTAAAATAAGGAAATGTGATATTTATCTTTAATTTTGAATCATTCTTAGAAATTAAATACTATAAAAATATGGGTGTGCATGATTTCACAATCTGTCGAAAAACCTTGCGCAATTTGCAGATTACTTGCGCAATTTAATACGTTGCTTGCGCAATTTGAAACACATGTTTCAATTCAAATTGCGCAAGGATTTTTTTTGCGCAATTTCAAATTGCGCAAATCGTTCAAATCGCGCATAACACATGCATTACCACATTGAATAATAAAATGCAAATGTTTTTTTCCCAAGATGGAGGTACCATCAAACTAGGTTCACTACACAATAATACTGGGGCCACCCTAGCTAGGCCTAATTCATATTGTAATTATGGGTTCATTTTTTGTTGGCCCAGATATTTAAAAAAAATTATATACTAGGCCTAGCCTACTCTACGTAGGCTTAATACATATTAAAAAAATAAACTTTGTAGACTACCCACCGCCAACCTACCTAGAGCTAGGCTTTTTTTAGCAAGCAAGGCAGTATGATATGAACTAATTACTAGGCCTAGCTAGTAGGGGCCTAGCCTAGGCTAGACCTATCATTAAAACAAATAGAATTTACCTTCTTCATTGTTGGATGAATTAACATCCTCTATTTCATATTTTACTGCTCGCCTTTGTTTGCTACAATCAGTGAAATATTGATAGCATCTTTTTATGACATCCAGGTCGCCAGGAATTGGTAACAAGTATTGGTAAGCTCCTCTCAATATTTTCAAAAGGATTTGCGGCTACAAAACTCCTTTTGATTGCCGCTTAGATTGCACCAACTTTTTGTACACATTAAAAAAGTTTTCCATTTGGTTTCTGTGAATGTTAATATTGTCCCAGAATTAGATGTATTGTGTCAATAACAACGTTTTTGATCATCAGAAGATGACATCTTCCTGCTCCGCGCTCCAGAAGAACAACACATGTTTGTTTACGATCGTCTAGTAGCCGTATCCCGCTGTGTAAGGGAATCTGATTGGACAGTTACTGTTGCACAGCTCCATGAGTTAAAAGACAAATTTTTTGATTGGTCAATTGTGCGACCTGTACTGACCTACAAAAATCTTCTATATCGCAATAAAATACATATAAAAACAAACATATTTCGTTGACGCGTAAAATTTACAAGCGGGACCGGCCAGTTTAAGGTTATCTATATTTTTGTTATAATTGTCATAGCAATTTTATTCTCCCCCCCCGATAGGGGATCACGAAATGAAACGATAGAAGGCCATGCCGATGACGTCACACACGTACCAGCACCCCATTGGCTGATTATGACGTAATGCAATTTTACCGTACCTTTAGTAAACAGAAGTTAGAATACGGTACCGTATCTTTAGCCACGGCGTAAAATTAATGTAATTAACAAAGAAACTAAAGCATAAATAGTTTATTAAACGTGAATAAACTGACAAGTTTCTTCAGGCATACTACAGATTCATTTTATTTAGTCATGTTAAAATATTTAAAACATATGAAATTTGTTTCCAGAGACAAAATTTATACAAATTCATTTAAAAATACATCAACAATTCAAAAAATGTGGTTAAAACAAGGTTTCCAAGTTTAAAATACAAATATTTAAAATACAGATTACTTTATAAAACTTTATTCGTATTGCACTTGGGAGAAAATAATCTATGTCTAATTTCCAGTTATTTACGCCGAAGCGTTATTACAATATTCAAGAACCATCTGGGAGACCGGCTAGTGAAGAGAGTGTACAAAGGAATGCAAGTAAATAACTTACCCTACGGAACTAATAATTTCTGGTCCTTCGTAGCTGAATGGATCAGACTCGTCAGGTTCACATTTCATTGTATAGTGTTTCTTAAGAACTTGATTTGTGAAAAATACATTTTCTTCAAAATGGAATTCTAATGTAAAGCCCTGTGGTAAAATAAAAAAAAAAACAATTGATCAACCAATCACAGAATGAAGAGCTGGATGATTAAAATCATGCAGCATTACAACATTTTCAGTAACCACTTTCTTAAACTAGATTTAAACTTTCAGAATTCTACAAATGCCAATTCAATTTAATTTCTTTCATTTCGGAAATATTTTAATTTTTTTTCTCTTTTGTGTATTATTTCGGAAATATTTCATCCATATCAAAAGAAAAAACAAAATCTAATATAATGTTTATTCATTACCATATTTGGATTGTCGCAGTATTGAACTTTGACATCTTTAAGATGCTTCAGGATTGGTTCATCATGTTCTTGTACCATATCTGCCAGTAGGTCTACATTCTTTAATATCGTTAACCAAAACTCTGGTATGCCTGATGGGTTCTCTGCAAAAAAACAAACAGTTTAAACATAGAATAACCTGTATAATGCAACAACAATCTTAAGAGCCACATTAAAAATAAATAAATTATTATAATCTTATGTTTAAGGTCTTATACCCTGCAAGAACATCCTGTTGCACTCAATCTATAATGATCTTGTGTTCTATTAGCTATTATATAATGGTAATTGTGTTATTTATTTAAATAAAAGATATGTTTTAATAATAAAAAATGAACTTTGATTTCTTTTGTTCTAAAAACTAACCCTCTTCTTTATCTTCTATTTGGGCTTTCTCCTTCAGTTCATCCTGTAATAAAATAAATAATTTTATTAAATCAAACTACTGTATGTCGGTGGTGGTTGGGGTAAACGAACATGTAATTTAGGAATTAAAAATAAACACATGGTTTTATGTTCACCCCAGGAGCGTATTTGGTACAATACAGAGTGGCGATACATATGAAAACCTGCCAAATGTCTTTGTATGGTAAGGAATTAAAAAACACAGTACTAAACAGATCCGTTTCTAATCAAAGTTCTTGTTTGTCACAAATAATCAATACATATATACAATATAGAAAAAATACCACGGAAGTGAAACAATTTTGTAAAATGGGTCTTTGAAATACTTCTGTTTTTACATATTAACACACATAAAATATTAAACATCAAATACAAATTATAACTATTAATAAAATAGTAATTTAATTAATATGGAAGGTTACAAATAAACGGATGAAATTCCACAAATATCTATTGAGGTACTCTCCAATTATGTGGCCCTACCACGAAGTACACAGACGGTTGGGTCGTAAATATCGTCAACTGATACAATCCCTATTCAGACAATTACTAGTCACAGATGGAAAGAACACCATGAAACAACACCATATACTAACATCATAGACAATTGAATTAAAATGTTAGTTACCTATCAAAGACAGTAGCAATGATGGTATGGACACGATGGTGAAGATGAATTGATACAAACCCCAAATTTAACTTACAACAGACCCTTTTGGCTCACTTACAGCAAGCTTGTTATCCCCCTCTTCCTCCTCTTCTTCGTCATCGCTGCTCTCCCATTCACAGTCGGAATCTGTCGGCTCTATATGTGCTGTAACTATATCTTTCCTCTGAAAATAACAAAAGAACAAAAATATTGGTTTTATAACAAATCTAAATGTGCTGTAACTATACCTTTCCTCTGAAAAAAAACCAAAACAATATTTGTTTTATAACAAATTTAAAACTTGCGTACAAGGTTTGAGTGGGAGAGTGTGGATGCTTCTATACTATAACAGCTTATTAAATACTTGAGGAAACGTAGCTCTGTGTTTAAAGTATCTGTCTATTGCAAAGTATTGACTTAGTTTCTGACAATATAATTTATTTTCTAGATTTCCTAGTGCGCCGTTCCGCAACATATGGGTCACAAACAAAAATTTATTTTGTCAGCTCAAATACGTAATGTTGGGTCGCAAGAATTCACAAAATAGGATGATGGGGTTGCGGTTAAAAAAGTTGCGGAACGCTGTTCTAGTTGATAGTTTTTTACTGAACATCACTTTTAAATAAAGTCATGCATAAACACAAACATAAATATTGAATAGCATACCTTATCATAAAGATTTTCATAAAGTTTAGCATATTTGCACTCTAATTGATGGACCTCCTCGTAGAACTTTGCTTCTAATTTTGTGTGGTTTAGCTGTAGCTTTTTCAAGGCTTTGATACGACGCTTCACAACTTTTGGTAAACTAAATAAAAAACAATTATTCAAATCATTTAAAATAATTTGCAAATAAAGATATGTTGTTACCAAAACATAAATTCAAAACAAGATTTTCAATAGGCCAGTTTGCATTCTTATTCAAGTTATTAAGACAAACAAAAATAATGATATTGCTTATCAAAAGTACAAAGTATTTAAATGCTTACATTGATCATAAACTGGACTTTTGGGTAATATGCTCTGGGCCTTTAAACTAATAATACCATATGGTATTATTTTAGCCAAAATGTATAAATATTATGTAACACTAAAATGCTTGATATTTCAATTATTTTTCAGGGGGACTATTATAATCAAAAACCATATCAACTGTTGAAATTTAATTAATACTGTTTTGTTTTCTCTAAAGAAAGCTATCCAATTAATACATATTTGCCATCAATTAAACACATATCGAGAATATTTATTGCAAAATAGCCCATTGCAGCGATACTGACCTTTCAATATAGCCACTTCGTTGACCAACAAGACTATCTAATTGATGTTGTAGTGATGCTAACACCTGGGGGTTCTGTAAAACCACTGCAAAATACAAATTATAAAATAATTAGTTACCAGTACAATGAATAATTTAACATAAAAACAAATACAGTTCAAGACTCAGTACACTCAGAATACAGAACACTTTTAAAACCAACTTATTTTTTTCCGCATAACAGCTACAGTACTTAACAAAATTTACCTCCCTCCCTCCCTCCGCTAAAACTCCAAAGATATTTCTGCTTCTCACAAACCTCTGCAGACATGCGATGGAAATGAAAATCGCAGTTATTTACTCTTCGAATGGGTAGCATGATTTTTGTTGATATGAAATGCTGGATTCGCATGAACAAATTAGCCTGGTGGAAATGTAGGCAATAGCATCAGGTTGTATGTGTCAAGTTGTCTCCAAAGAGTCACCATACTGTGATGCATCATAGGCCTAGGGAGCACACTGGACATGGTGGGGTAGTGATGCAGGTTTGAGTAATATACTGTATGTTTTTTAATGGGTTAGACTTACGGTTAACCTTATCATCTGTAACATTTCCCTGTATTTCTTCCACCTCCTCTACATCATCCATTGAATCTCCCCCTGGTCCTGCTTCCATGTTAGCTACAGCATCACTGGCCCTACAGGAGGAAAATTACAAATATAATATCTGCACTGATCAATACTCACTGTATATTGATCAATAAGCAACAACAATGAAAAAAGCAGAGTATAGTTATTAGCCCGAATAAAAAAAAATGCATCTTTCATAGAAAAACAGATTACAAATCAGCATACCATTAAAAGATTAATCTTGTAAAAAAAACACCAAATAAATATGGTGGAGAGAAAGATTATAATCTCTCTATTCAATGGCCAATATTAATCATCAACTATCAAAGGACATACAGTTTGTTTATTTTGTTTCTGTTACTCATCTAATTTTAATAAAAAGATAAACTAAATATTAAAATAAAAAATAATAATACTAATGATTATTACAATTATTATGGGAAATTAAAGGAACATCACTAAATTAAACAATATCTAATGATATCTCCATTTAATAAAATGCTCGATACAATAAAACATTTTGCCTGAAATTATTTATAGTAGACAAAAACAAGCCGAGATAATTTATTCCACATGACTTACTACAGTGTACTATGACACAAGTGGCAAGACCACAATGTAAGGATGTCATACTCTCGTGTGAGCTGCCTGTAATTTATGGCTAACCCAAATTAATCTTCCCATTCACAGACAAATCATTAAGAATCTAGCAACGGCTAGCAATTGTTATTCACTCACTGGCTGCATGCCGTGCATAATGTTTCTTAAATTCATGCTTGGCAATGGCATACTACATTAAAAAAGCCATGGTTTTAGTTACTAACTGAGATAGATTTGAGATATTGAAATGACGGACGATAGTCATGCATTATATATAATTATATATATATATATATATATATATATATTCGGATTGCCTTCATATTTTTTTTAAACAAATCTCACTGTCTACACAAAATGCTCCTTTTAGATTTTGGTTATATAAATAGCCTAGAATATTAACTCGACAAATATGGAATAATCAGCAATTATGCATGTTTACCAACTATAGATTAATAGTACAGACAGTTAAAAAGATTTTGAGAATTTAAATTTAAAACATGCATGCATATTTTTTTTTACAGGGGAATAAAATGGGGATCAGAGGAAAGGGGTCAATGTGGGCGTGGTTTAAGTATGTGTATATATTTATATATCCATTTAAATATGAGGAAAAAATTGACAAAAATAATAATTGCCTCTTGACCTTCATTTTAATATTTAAAATAAACATTTTCCTGTTTTCCATCCTAAAATATTCCATAAGTACTGTACATGTATGTATTATTAGATATATTTTATACTTGTGTTTTATCTTACTTATTTTTTAATTGTAAATTTAACAATGTTTGTTGCAATAAATGGATTTGATTTGATATCATTTAGAACACTTCTTAGATTTTTCACAGTAAATAGTCTGCATTGATAAAACATAGAATAGAAAGAAAAAACCACCCAACAGACAAATTAAACAGGCTCTTTAATTAAGAGTGGCAGCTGGTCTTGTAATAGTGAAGTACAGTTACTAACTGTTTGTTAGACAATAATTAACCTATATCGATGAGACCATATTTTTATATTTGTTCGTTAAAGATTATATAAAAAATAAATGTCTAGGCCTACAGTAGATCAGTTTGTTCAGCTTTTGGCCAGGTCAGTAAAAAAAATGCAGTCTTAGGATGATTCGGCCTTGGCAAAATAGTCATCAAATTGGTGAGCTGAAAGTCCAGGGCTGCAAATTTGTGTTTAAGCAACCAAATTTAAACTATACTATAATTCTAGATTAGTTAGTCCCACTAATTAATAAATAACTTAATTCTTCACAAATTAAATTAACAAATTATTAACATATTAGGACTTCATGATGAAAATCATATGTTTACAATGCATAATTGTTCTACTGTCAAAGATGTATTCAGGGCATCACGTATGCAAAACCCAGGAGAGCAACAAATCGCTCTCCTCAAATCACCGAGGAGAGCAATTCGCTCACCTTGCAAAAATTTTAAATCGCTCTCCTCAAATATTTATGTTGAAGTTGAAGGATGGTCGCCCTTATTAAAAATGGCTGGCCCTTATTAATTTTTTGTACACATTTTTTTGACCGACAGGGGATAACCCCCCCCCCCCCCCCCCGGGCACAACAAATGTATACTGTACCTCTCCCCTAAAATCCACCACACCCACCTTTACACACAATATTTTCCGTGGGGATCGTATTATTCTACAGTACAAAAAACTCAAGCCAATTTTTTTTTTATGGCCTGCCTGGGTAGATTGGGTTTCAGGAGCCTGGAGAATCCTGTCCTGGCCAACTATATGCCTTTAGCCTAGCTTTTCTAGCCTAGCTTGTTGGCCTAGAAATCAGACAGAAAACCTGAAAAGTATTTACCTGCAATTCATAAATTATACAATTCTAACATGCAACAGCCATTAAAATATTGATAATAAGTTACAAAGTGTCATTTTAAAATAATTAAGAAAGATATTTGATCGTGTTTACATGTGTCACACATGGGCGCACGCACAATAGGGGGGAGGGCTGAGAGAGCTTCTAGAAGATGCTGACGTCACACATCAGCACGTGTTTTGAGGAGGATTTGAGTGACCAAAATTGGTTAGAACTTTCGAAGAAATAATCCATCTTCAAAATGACATAATTAAAGCAACCAGCAGCTAAGCTTTTTTAAATAATAAACATTATATTTAGGCCTCCTATATTAATGTTTCCTTTTAAAATTAAATATATTTTATTAACTCGTTCCATAAAAACATAAAGGGAAAAATTATTGGTTGGGACATGATCTGCCTGTAAAGGAGGTGTTTCTATGACACCGTACTGGTTGCACTATGAGGCGATGAAGTAAACTCGCCCTTGAATGCGCGCAGGCAGGGGAATCCCCTTTGTTGGTACCTCGCACTGTGAGATGGAGCGCGATGAATTGCTCTCCTTTTCGAAGGTTGTTGATTGCGATCGCGCTCGCGATCCTTAAAAACGAGGGACTGCCATTAGGCTTGTAGCTTTATAACTTAGCTTATATATTATTAGCCTAGGCCTAGATTGGTTTTAACTTTTAAAAATCCACGTGTTTTTAGGCCTCTTGACAGAAAAATCAACACTGTCAAAAGCTAGGCTCTATTTTGAAAATTAAGGAGCGCGATAAATTGCTCTCCTCGAAGCCTGTTGAGGAGCGCGGAGGAGCAGGCGCTCCTTATAAATGATGCCCTGATGTATTGTCACCCAAAACATAAAAAATGAAGATTAATAAAATCAGACTTTACATAAGCCATTTTTCAATTTTAATAAAGTTATTCACTTCTGTGAAAAAAATTGTTATTTCACTTTTATATAAAGACATTTGTTGAACAAAACAGTTGATTTTAATCAAAAATATATAATCAAAAATATATATCTTTAATTTTAGGTGACAATACAGTACATCAGACCTCCCACTATTTATCTGTTTAGCAATATACTGTAGCAGGCCTTTTCTTTTATTTAAGGTGAGCGAGTGCGATCGCTCACCTAACACACTCCTAAACTGCCCTTGAGGAGTGTGTACAGCACCCCTGAATGTACAGGTCTTTTCTTTTAAGGTGAGCGAGTGGGATCGCTCACTTAACACACTCCTAAACTGCCCTTGAGGAGTGTGTACAGCACAGGGTACAGCACCCCTGAATGTACAGGCCTTTTCTTTTGAGGCGAGCGAGTGCGATCGCTCGCCTAACACACTCCTAAACTGCCCCTGGGGAGTGTGTACAGCACCCCTGAATGTACAGACAGTATTGAGTGCAATTTGTACTATTGTAGCACATCTACAATTTTAAAAAGACAAGGCCTGCTGTAGCATGTTTACCCTGTACTTACTGATTGTTTTCTGCCATTGTAAAGACAGTCTTGTGTATCTCTGAAATTCAAATTAATAATTATGATAAAGTACATTGGGAAAATGGCATCATCTTAAACAGAAATTCCGCAAACATTGTTGAAGGGCCACAGGGCAGTTTGAGAAATGTAGAAATTGTAATTTAATTATATTATTATTATAGGCTAATTAATTTTACCACTGGCTGCTGACTGGTTGGCCTAGGCCTAGGCCCTAGGCCTAGCTTGCAAACTAAAGTCCAATTAAGAATTTAACAATGCTTGATTTTATTTCACAACAGTAAGCCCAGCTTACTATCAAGTAAGTGGGAGCCGTACCTAGGCTAGCCTAGGCCGCTACGTTTTATTTTAAATCATCTCAACCTGCAACAAGACGTGCAAGAGCAATCGATGTGTGCGGCTAGTGCATCAACACGCACGGTGGACTTCTTCACCGGATACTGAGCAGAACAATACAAATATTCGAGCTTAGAACCATGAAATTTATCGTTTTAAATATCCCTTAATTATTAATACGTTTTACTACATGTTATATTATTAACAACATTTTACAAAATTATCAAAATACATTTTCATCACATTTTAATGACGATTACGTTTTCGTTAATCGGTACTTACATTCTTCCAACATACACCACGCTGCAATATGGCGGGGAACATAGACAGAGAATGATTGGTCAGTGTGTGACGTACGGTTACGTCATTATAACGGTTTGGCCAATCAAAGTGCTCAGTTTAATTGGTACAAGTGGCGCGAAAATATTTTTTTTTTGTCGTGACTGGGTTAACCCAAAATTTATTTAATAAAATATTAATTAATTGAGATACCGTATTTATTCGTTTATTGTTCACAACGGATTTTAGGAGGGCGTTTATTAGGGGAAACGTGTATATTATTTGTGTGTAGTAGGCCTATAATTTGGTGTAAAACATAGGCCTAATCAAATAAATATATCCCCTAATGCAACACAATTAATATCAAAAAGCGGATAAAATACAGTAATAATTGTATCAAAATGCCTGGTAACTTATAGAATGTGTCAATCAATGAATTCTAGTTTGAAGGAGGTGAGGGAGGGGGATTTATTCAAAGGGGTTTTTTTTAAATAAATGTGATGTCATTATTAAATACAATCATCTTTACAATTTAATCAATCAATGTTAACAAAATGCTTGTAATATCAATTACTTTATTTTATTATGTTCTAAGCCTACATCTACAAGTGTACAACAAACTTTTTTTTATACAAAATGATCAAGTAGGCCTACACACCATGCCGCATGCTCAGATGATTTATTCTTATAAAAATAAAAATGTGATTATTTGAAACTATTTCATTATTATACTCATATTGCTATTTATTGATTGTCACTACTAGACATTATGACATGATTCATCAGTCACCTCCCTCACCACCACATCCATTTCTCTAACGTCCGCCCTCTACCTCCTTCGAAGAAGACGCGACTATTAAACGCCACCACACACACAACACATGGCCAAAAAAGTCTGCACAAATTCCCAGGTCCTCTTTTCTCATCGGCGGCGGACTCGGAAGGTTGATTTGATCCCTCTCCACCACCACCATTGATTAAGCAACAAAAAGTAGGCCTATGGATTTAATTATTAAATATTCTTATTAAATATAAGCACCTGGCCTAGTTACATACGTTCAATTATTATAGGCTATACACTACACTAGGCCTAGCTAGCTAGGCTAGTTGGATAAGCTAGTAAGTCCCTAGCTAGGCCTAGCCTAGGCCTAGTCTAGTAGGCCTACAAACTACACTATTATAGCTAGCTAGGCCTAGTAGTAGTAGTACTACTACTAGTAGGCCTCTACTAGGCCATCATCATCGACATCATCATTGACATTATTATTAATTATTGGAAAAGGAAGGAGTTGGCGCTACTACTATAGGTATGTCAAGATACGTGACGTCACACACTGTGGGTTTCGTCGGGAAACTCGTTCCTGTTTTTTTCGTCTTCATATAGGTGCTTGATTTAAAAAATTAATTTAAAATGCTTATTGGCTGAATTTCACTAACCTTTGAACTTGTTTACATAGTGAACAGGTCAAAGTTTATTTTTGTAAAAAAAACAACATTTTTAGAAAAGCGATCGCGACGTGGTACACAAGTTAATTTTAGCATTGGAAAAACGCATTAATTTTACACATTTCGTAAGTATTGTCTTTTTCAAAAAATATCCTGTATTTTTCTTTATAATATAAACAGTATTCCTACTAAGTTTGAAGAAAATTGATCGTTAATCAATCACAGTTTAGCCCACAACAAATAACCCAACTTCAGAGCTGGGGGTTGAGAATGGATGTTGTTCAATACACTATATTCAATGAATAGTGCATGTTAAAGCAGATTAAAAATGCCATATTTTTTATGAAATCGACGTACTATAGCCAGATTTGTGACTAAAATGTCAAATATAAATATTAATTATTATTATTTTATACGATATTTGTTTAGATTCCAATGTAATTAATTAGATAATTTAAGATTCAAACACCATTTGAAATAACTGGTGTGGTTTTGGAAATTGCATATGGCGGTGTACTATTCTGTCATTGGCTGATATATGCCACGTGACCATAATGGTGGTCTGCCATTGGATGATTTCAATAGTATATGGAATAATCATCTTTTGTTTTATTTTAACTTTTGTTTACAGTAGATATCAGACTTTAATTTCAAGAATCAAGAAATCCAACTATTATTTCAACCATTTGTCTGGTAAGACCATTCTATTAATTGAAAGTAATATAGAATTTTATTTAAATGCAATATTTATTTATTGTTTAAACTTGATTTTGTATGTTTTGAAAAATGTTATAGTTATGATTATATTTTATTTTTTTATAGAAATGTCAGGAACACATAAAAAAGAGAAGAGAATGCTACCAGTAAAAGTGAAAGGCGATTTATTAACGCAATAAGCAGTACTGTATATAATTGTTTCCTGTATCTTCTGGGAGGGGGATAAAGTTTTAAATCATTTATTTCTAATTCATCTTGATGTACAGTATAGTTACATGATCTTGCCAATTAACCTGTGTGAAAAAAAAATTCAAATGATTTTTATGTGTTAAAATATGCTATGTTTATGGTTCAAATATCTATTTTGCGGGAGGGGGGTAACGTTTAAATATAATTTATTTTTAATTCATCTTAATGTACAGTGTAGATACATGATCTTGTCATTCAACCTGTGTGAATAACAAATTTCAAATGATTTTATGTGTTAAAATATGCTATGTTTATGGTTCCAGTATTTCTATTATTGGGGAGGGGGTAAAGTTTAAATACATTTTTTTTCTAAATCATCTTGATATACAGATGAATGTATTGTATTTGATGTTATCAGTTTGATATTCAACTGGTGTGAAAAAATAATTAAAAAAGAATTACAAACAAAAAAGTTATGACTTTATATTTTCAGAAGTAAAAGAAAGGTCACAAAATTTTGTATACTTTGTATATACAATTTATCACCGAATTTGATTATTAAAAGAAATCGTATAAAAAAAAATAGTTGACTGATTTTGTTCATTTAAACTTTGTTGAATTCCATTTTTTAAATAGAATTATAAAAAAATAGTTTGGTTAAAATCAAATAAATTTGAAATTTTTCTTGACATACCTAACTACTACAGTTTTGCACCACACTGTTATTGCCTGTGAGACTGCCTATAATTAAGTAACTTGGGCTAGGCTAGCCTACTACTACTACTAGCCTTAGGCCTAGTAGAGTCCCTATTAGTATTAGGCCTATATATATATATAGGCCCTACCTATTTATTATAGGCTACTCTAGTAGATAGTAGGCTAGGCTATCTATAGTTATTATACAGTATACGTTGGTACAATACAGTACTCTAGGCACAATACTCCCGGCTAGGGCGCGATGGGCTATAATAATATTGCCCAGATGTTTTTGTTTACTTTCATTTTTTTTAAAAATCTAGGAACATCCTACAATTTACAAATGAACGATTTGCGCAATTAAAAAAATGCCCAAGAATATTCTTAAAAAGAATAAGAAACTGCAAAATTGGAAAATGCGTTAGGATCTACTTGCGCAATTTCAAATTGCGCTGTGCAATTGGTTTTACATACAATAATACTATAACACAAAACAGACCTAGGTACACAGGAGTTAAATTGTTTTTGAAATAATATAATAACATGGTGCCTGGAAATCTCATGAACATCTGCTCTCCAACATGTTTTTTGTAGCGCAAACATTGTGTATTGAATTAGCCTATGAAAGCCAACTTTATGGCATCCTGAATTGATTTAGTTATTTTGATATAGTTTGTTTAAACTGTATTTTCTGCCTTCTTATTGTTCCTGTTCTCTTTGAATTAAAATGATTGATCGATTTAAGACAAAAATAAACACTTGAGTGCGATCAAATTCAAGTAGTCACTAGACTGTGCCCTTTTTATGCAGTGATCAAATTCTATGTTCCTTCACCAAAGTGCATATCATGCCAATGTTGAGAAATTACGACGAATTGGAATGAGGGTGGTCGTATATTTATTATATCATTTTTTATTTGTTTATATTATATTTTTTATACAGTCTATTAAAAAAATGATATATTTTGCACAAAAAAAAACCAAAATAAAAATGTTTCCAATATAATTATCACTCAATACTGCTTTAATTGTCCAACTTTTCGTACTTCTTTCCTATGGGTTAAATTATGTCTGTGTTGCCAAGTAAGATGTTCTCTCAACAATATGTGTAAATTAGTGATGTACTAGTTATTTTAAGTGCATATAAGCATTTTGTGTACACTATGGGCCTACAGTTTATAGTCCTTATTTTAGGAGAATAGTTATACCACCAGAACCATGGAGTGAGTGAGCCTTGAACCATTGTCAAAATTATGGCTTGTATGGCTACCCACTTACTCGATAATAATGCAGTAATATATATAATTTATGGTTTTTTTTCAGTGGGTTATAAATTGACATACTTTCAAATCCATGGTAAGATTTCAGTTATATTTTTAAACTTTTATTTACATACAGTATTCACATAAAACATCATCTAATAGCAGATCAAGGATTCCCCATAGCAAAAAGAGATTATCATTCATCATTCTGGCAATATTTTCATTCTTTTCCTACAGTATTACAGTATTATATTTTAACAAAACACTACTTAGACCAACCATTTTGAATATAAAAAAAAATGTGCCTAAATCAGTAAACACACAAATTCAAATATCTACTTAGGCCGTGCAGAGCCAATCAGATTACTTTTACTGGACAGTGGTATTGACTTTGAAGATCACATGGTATCCTATCCAGACTTTGCACCAATCAAACCAACATTGGTAGGTTTCTGAGTGTTACATTTTACAAATACCACATTTGCGGTACACGTCAAGCTCTATAGATACAGTACAGGAGCAGATCCACTATATATATTATGTTTAGACTATTGTCTACTGTCTTGAATGCATTGATGGTTTTATTCAAAACAATCTTAAAATGTTAGGGTTCAACAATTAAATGTTATGGAGAACCATAGAAGCAGATTTATAAATCTTGAAGGTAGACAGTTTTCGAACAGAACTAGTTTTGTTTTTTTAAAGTTCATTTAAATCATCTTTTTTTTCTTTTTGCAGCCGTTTCGACAGTGCCCTGCATTTTACGATGGAGACTTAACCATTGTTCAGTCAAATACTATATTGAGATATCTTGCTAGGAAACATAGTAAGTTTCTACACATCCTGAACCTTGACCTGAACTCCTGCATGTGTCATATACTGTACATATGCAGGCTTTGATCATGGCATCTCCTCAACATTATGTATGTACAGTCAATGCTCCCAATGCTGGACCCTGAAAATTGGAAATAATCCCAAAATCAAGACTTCTTGAGGTCCAAAATGTTACTAAAAAAATATTGAAATACTGACATATTGGAAGTTTTGACTGTAAATTATTAATAGTTATTTTATAATTTATTTTTAAAAATTGCTCTTTATAACACCATTTACCAGGTCTTTATGGTAACAATGACTGTTTCTCTCCCCAATTATACAATTTATTACTGTATTCTTGTATGACATTTTTACCAGGTCTGTATGGTAACAATGACTTGGAAGCCTTGAAGATTGACATGTTCAATGATGGAGTTGAAGATCTGAGGGTGGCATACACTAACATGATTTACAGAAACTATGTAAGTTAACAAGTGATATTTTCGTTATGTATCATTAAGCAGAGTATAATTTATTAGTGATTTGTGTATTCTCATCGACACACCTCAAATTGTTGTTAGATGGATTGCAGCAACATTTCATCAACAGAGCTTTGTAATCAATTTCAACTGGCCTTTAATAACTAATGTTTTTTTCATCCTGTAATTGGTGTTCACATTGTTTTGGTGTAAAATAAATACAAATCAGCCATTGATATATGATTATTAGACTTTTTGAAAATCACCATTCATATGAATGTTAATAAATCATATTTAGAAAGTCGTAATTTAACTTTCCAAAATGTATTCATTTTTTTTAAACAGGATGGCAAAGATGATTTTGTGAATAAATCTGCCCCTCCTCAACTGGAACTACTAGAGGTAAATGATTGAAATTTCTTTTCATGGGGTATTGGCCTTTTGACAGTGGAAACAACTAATTTCACTAGCTGTATGAACATCTCTTACCTGTATCCTCTGCAACCATCATTTTCATCCCAACGAACTCTACTTTGTAAGATTAGACAAAGTTATTAAAATTACTATTCAATATAAACTGAATACATACAGTCAAATAATTGCTGCTGAAACGTTTTAGAATGACAGTCTCTTAACTTCTCTGTTATGATTCTACTCATCAGATCAAAGAAAAGACGGGAGGAAAAGTAGAGTTACTGTACCTCCTTTTAAACTTGTTCTTCCAAAGTACTTTGTTTCCTCTTTTCCAATTTGAGCATTAATAACCAACCAGTCACCATATTTAGATGAAATATGTTGTACACTTAATGAATTTCAGAATTTTCATCAAATTATTATCTTAATATTTCAGAGCCTCATGAAAGCTAACAATGGAGGTGCTGATGGTGGATTTGCTGCAGGAAAACAGGTATTTTTTGGTTTTTTTTTTATTCATTTATTCATCAATTGAAAAAGGAGGAGTTGGGTATGATTTCAACCCAGGCTTCAACCAGTCTTACCATACCAGCTTCATAGCACCAAATCTTAACTATAAACTCTATAGTACTATAATTTTCTCTCTTTTTTATAGATTTCTTTCACCGATTTCAATTTCTACAACCTACTTGATGTCTTCCTGATTTTGTCGCCTACTTTATTAGACAAAGTTCCAGCTCTGAAGGCGTACCATCAACGCATGTCCGCACGTCCAAAGATCGCAGCACGCCAGGCGACCGAGGCTTACAAAGAGCTGAAAGTTAATGGAAATGGAAAACAATAAAATAGAGATCGAATCTAGACCAAATTAGCTCTTAGGTGTTTTTGAATAATCAGTATTAATATCATGAAAATTGTAATTATTAATCTAAATATTTGTTTTGATTCTGTGGTTAAGAAGAATTTTCTTTATGTGACTATTCTATTGCATAAGTGCACTGGCTGACAACCTTAAATACTGCAGTAAACTGATGAAACAATCAGTAATGTTGCATCAGTGCAAATTTGTCTTTGAGTATCCTCGATAAACAATCAAGTATTATAATTTTCTGAAATATTTTTATTCGTAATTGTTTAATCATGTAATAGTAAGCAAATGAAGTATTAAAGTTAAACCTTGTTTTATCATTTTAATAATTTTTTTTTCTATCATGTTTTGTGTTATAAATCACTAGATAGATTTCATATAGTTGCGGGTGGTGTTGATGTTTTATTTTTGGTGACCATTATTATTACGCAATAATCCCCAGGTCTTTTATTTTTCGTCTTCCTGCATCATTGCACACACGTACAAACACATGCTGCACGTTTACAGTGTCACAGAGTGTGTTGTGAAAAAAACCTACTCGACGTCTTCCTGATTTTGTTGCTTACTTTATTAGACAACGTGCCAGCTCTGAAGGCGTACCATCAACGCATGTCTGCACGCCCAAAGATTGCAGCGCGTCAGGCGTCCAAGGATTACAAACAGCTGAAAGTTAATGATAATGGAAAACAATAATCTGTTTAATAATTCTCTTTAAAGATATTTTAATATATAAATGCAAATAAAAAAATAATAATAAATAAAATAGGCCTGATAACAGGTAAAATATTAATTTTGTTAATAAATAATTTAAAAATAGTGTAAATAAACAAGTTATTTTTGCATTGATTCTGTGATTAAAAAGATATATTTTTTAAGGAAAATAATTTGGTGCAGTAATTCGACAATGCAATATATAACCTTTAATAACTAAACAAAAGAGAATTAACTTTGATTTGACTTTGTAATGACTATGTTCATATATTTTATAAATTCAAGTCCTTTTTGTTATATTATGAAATATTGTTTTGATGTGTGGTTTTATTAATCATGTGATGCCAAGTCCTTTTTAGTCTGTTTTCTTTTCTTCTATTTATATAGTACATGTGTCACTTATAAATCACTGAAATTAATTAATTATAGTTGGTTACATTGTTTAAATTAACTGTTTTAGTTGCAAATCTGACAGGATTTGAACCAGGACCATTATATTAGATAAAAACTCAAACATCATGAAATATCATGAAAGCGCACAGTTCACGCATCGATAGTTTTCTGACCTTTAACCTACCATTTTGTACACGTTGTGTATGTTGCGGTGTTTTCTAAATCTGGTAGGCTAGCCTATCCCATATTTTGGCTAGAATCTAGCGGTGTAACCTGCTATAAATAGAATATCAAGATGACTGACGGTAACTAATATTAGTATTAATCAATTTCTTCAAATTTGAAAGAATTACACTAATGTGCCACCTTTATTTAGTCTGTTATGGCTTTAGCTAGCCTACATACACCCACACTTTACTCACCACTAGGTAGTACTACTACCACTGACTCACGGACTCACTCTGAGTCCGAGTGAGTAAAGTGATGTTTTGTCAATAATATGCTTGGCCTAGACCAATTCAGTAGTGGAAATTCGTAATAACAAACATTGTAATTTTATAGACCTATCAACTTTTATTAATATTATCACCCTTCTCAGTCAGTCTGTATATTGTTTTTCTAAACTCACTATTATATTGAATCGTAATGCATGATGATGAAATCAACTAACTTCTTGTGACATTTAAATATAGTAGGTTTGATATTCAAACTATAGAATAATATATATAGGTATATTTTATTATTCCTCTACAACAGAGAATCGAGTATTTCATGATCACAAAATATAAATAAAGCACCACAAGGCTATAAATATTTTAGACCAATTAAAAAAGGAATAAAATAAATATTAAATATAGTTATTGAATGATAATATTAATAATAATAATAGTTAATACTATACCTACTGTAAAAGTGTTTTGAAATAATAAAAAAACAACATAATTAAATAATGATACGGCCTAGTGGTGATGGAGTCTATTTTCATTGACACCATTCATCAGGGTGCATGTTTTACAAACAGCAGCAGGTCATTATTGATGCAGCAACAAATTTCATCAAACCAAACATACGACTAAATAATACCTTATTTGTATTATTGTCGTCATTTTTTTTTATATCAAAAATAATTTGTATTTATTCCTTCTTCACAGGTAAAAAGAGATGCCAACCGGAATGGATCTTGCCATCAGGGAAGACTGCTCCACAGCTGACACTCTTTAACAGTTTAACTAGGAAAAAAGAACCATTTATACCTATAAATGGGAATACAATAAAGTGGTATAGCTGTGGTCCAACAGTTTATGACTCGTCTCACATGGGCCATGCAAGGTACAGTATGAATAGAATAACCAAATAAAAAGGCCATACCTAAAAACTATGAGATCAGCTTCTTAGTTGTTTATTCCATTAAAAAATGTAGAGGTTACTTATTATAATATTGTAATACCAACCATTATGATGCAAATTCATTTTTTTTATTTAAAAATATTTTTTTTATGTATTTGCATTAATTCTAATTTCAGTTTTATAAAATTCATTATCATGCATTTTGTAAAATGTTAAAGGGGGATTCTGGGTTTAAAATTGCTTTTAAATATCGTTTATTTATTAAATAAAAAATATTATAACAATTTAGACATGTCAGAATGAAGAAGTAATAACAAGAAATTAAAAAAATTAAATTTCATATACATTTTAGGGTAAATTCATGGAAAATCTGTTTTTCAGCAGCTTAGGGAAGCTCATTAATATTCATGAGATATTCACAAAATCACGTCATCAGTGGATTCCAAACTCGCGACGTCAAGCTTGTACGTTGTGTTCTCTCTCCTCTGTCAAACGACGACCACCCGATCATTGTTAAATACATTTTTTGTAGATTTGCTAAGCTAGGCCTAAAGTGTAATAATAACAGTAGTAGCATATATTTATTTGACATTTAATGAAATACAAAATTTAGTACAGATTACGGAGTCATAAATTATACTATTTTTATACCTCGAATTAATAGTACAGATCGTATATCGGCTTCACGTACTAGGCTAGGCCTAGCCTAAATAATTTTATTCATGCCGGGGTGAGAGCCATTTCTGACTAGGGATCCATGCCACGATGGCTACGTTAAAACATTGATTGGGGCCATCATTCATGGGCCTAGCTAGCCTATTACTAAACGATTGGCCCATCAATAACAAAACTCAGTGGATTCCAAACCCATCCTATCAACCAAACTCCTAAACAATCTAAACCTAAAACGTTCTACAAAAATCGGCTGTAAATATTGAGGCAAAACAAGGTCCGATCGCCGTCCGCACGTATGGTGTCCCGATCGTCTAATAAGTAGGCCTAGTTTACTCTCCAAAAAAGCGGATACTGCATCAAGCAAGTAGACCGGGCGGTAGTAGGAAGGAGGCCTAGCCTAGAGCCTAGCCGATCCGGCCCAGTTAAAATTGAGCTAGCTAGTGTAGTAGACCCTATGCGAATTGATACTACCAGGCCTTTTACTATAGCCTAGGCTACACTTGTTAAAATTAGCAATACTGTACTTATGTTTACAAATATTCCAACTCTCTCATTCGAGCTATATTATCTATACCATTCCGGTAGGTTGAGTCGACCTTCAATCAAATACTGTACATCGTTCATGTTGTGATTATAGACGGGGTATACTCGACCCGACCAGTTTGGTATTGTATACTGTATCTGCTTATCACGTGACGATGCCAGGCATGGGCAGAGAGAGCACGTGTATCGTCGTCTCGCTCTCCTCGCTCAGCAGGAATGTATACGTTACGCTTCATTGATTTTGAAGGCTTTCCCTAAGTCAGTGCGAAAATCGGCAAACGTAAAGTGCAAACTTATCTAATTTTTTCACTGTTTTGATGGATTTTCATAGAAAATTGACTTTATAAATGGGAAGACCGACTAAAATTACATCAGATAAGTATAATTTTACAAAAGTAATTGATATGGTTAATGATAACGAGTCGTCGGAAGATTGACCATTTCACGAATTTGCTATTCTGTAACCACAGTGTGATTTTGCCGTAGCTGCACTTGTAATCTGGCCTCATTTCACAGCCTTCGTTCTGCTTCACTGGGCGCTTATATAAATTGAAACTTTTACCGTTCAAGAGACAAACAAATATATTTTACATTTTTTACTATTCATTTTAAACCCGGAACCCCCCTTTAAATATCGTTTAATTTGCATTGACCTTTGAAAAAGTTAGGTCATGAAAATTTATTGTGCGTAAGTTGGAACGTGCTTCCTCACTCTCTTCCTTGACAAAGTTCCGGCGGTACCTAGGTCAAGGGTCGTTTGTCATCCCAAACCTAAGGCTCCCAAATATAGAAACAATTATAAATCATATCTGTTTCAAATTTCAGGTCCTATATCTCATTTGACATCATGCGGCGTGTTCTCTCAGACTATTTTGGGTATGATATATTTTATTGCATGAACATAACTGATATTGATGATAAGATTATCAAGAGAGCTCGGACAACCTACCTGTTTGAAGATTATGTAACCAAGGCAACGGACACTGCACAAGTTCTGAAGGATGTTGATGAAGCACTCCTGGTATACCTTAATCAAACTTGATGTGACAAAAAAAATGTGATGTTCCCATATATAGACATGATGATGTCATATCACTACCATATTTGGTCATATCACTACCATATTTGGACACACTCACAGTTTTTTTGTCAAACTAGTTTGATAGTGTAGACAGAGCTTTATATATAATGCCCTATTTAAATTTAAAAGACACATAAAAGGGTGTATAGCTAGAATTTTATTGGTCTTCGTGTCACAGATTTTAGTTGGTGAGAAAAATATAGAAGTACTTTCAAGAGGTTTCTTGGGTTGGTCAGGGAAGAGTGAAACTTTTCCCTGAGTTGGCAGTGTGTTTGGCTAGGTAGAAGGCCTTAAAATATGTTTTAGGTTGGGTAGAAAACGTGGTGGTTATACTTCAATTTAAAGAAATAAATAATAAAATAGATCTGATTATATTAATTTCAAAAAGTATCTTTAAATGTACTTTATAATATATTATATTTTATAGAAATTCAAAGATAAATTTGAAAAGGAAACAAATGCAGATAAGAAGGTAATGCAAGAAAAGATAATAAAGCAGGTTGAAAAGTCACAGAGTGCATACACAGAAGGGGTCAAAAGTCAAGCTGCAACAGATCAGCTACAAGAAATGAAAACAGTAAGTTATTTACATAATGATGTACAGGGCAAAGGTCAATAATGAAGATGTAAAATGATTGTGGTCCCAAAAAAATTAAAATATGGTAACAAACAATGCTGAATAATAAGGTTTGTTGCAGATAGCTGATTTCATGAAAGCATCATTGCACAATGCATGTCTGGAAGGAATTGGGGAAAAAGTAATTGATGTTTTTAAATTCTAGGTTCTGGGCTAGCAATATTCATAGGCTAATAATTACAATTATTTCTACCCAACAAATGTAACTTTTTAAAACCCTGTTAATATATTTTTTAATGAAAAATATCAAATCAAGAATAACAAATTTCAAGGTCAAATCATTTTTGTATTTAAATTAAATAACATGTGTACAACATTACTATCTGTATGGCATACAGTATTTGCATGACATCAAACCTGAATATAAGTTCGAATCATTCTCTCACAGATATATTTATTATTTCTATCTTTATTATTAATTAATATTGACATTAATTTCAGTATAACATTTCTTTTTATACTATACTAGCAACTGTTACAAGATGCCAAGGATCCATTATCCGAGTGGCTGGATGCACAGTTTGGAAGCAGTGTTGAGGATAATTCCATCTTCAGTAAACTACCTCAGTATTTTGAGGCTGAGTATCATCAGGATATGGAAAACCTGAATGTAAGTGTTTTGTATAACCTGTTATTGTATATGTTAATAAGTTAAATCAAGAGGGCCAAGGCCAATCAAACATTATCACCCACTGACAAGGCCATATACATGGCTGCAGTTGCATGCTCAAATTTGAGTTAGGGTATGTGGAGTTATGTACGCGGCGTACATATTTTTGTGTCTGAACCACGCCGCGGATTAGCGTTAGGGAGCTGTTACTCCGCGCCAATGGCGTTAATAACTCCAGCGGGAGAGGGTAGATTTCATAAGGCTAATCCATTGATGCATCAATGATTTCAACCTCCGGTCAACGTCAGCCAATGAAAAGACACGACCGCAATTAGCAGCAGTCTATTCGCGCGGTTTTTTTTAATAGCAAAACAATATAGCCTATTCCTCGAGCTAGCCTAGATCAACAGCAACATTCGAATTAAAATGAAACGTGTTTGATTTCATTATGGGGCAGCCCTGAATTTATAGACAAGATAGAAATTAGAAATTGGAAAGCTAGCGCCGGCAACAAGATGGCTGTTTTTAAAGAAATTGCATCTAAACTGCAAAATTCTTCCTGACGAAGTTGGCGTCGGCGACATGATTTCACAAAGTTAATTAAAATCATACAAATGGCAAAGTCATTGTCCGTGTAATAATTATGTTCGAAATTACTATCTTCTGTAAGGATTTGCAAAAAAATCGGCAAAAAAACCATTACATTTGAAGGTAACATTGTATTATATTGCTAGGCCTAGCTAGTGTTGTAAACTTTCGCGCGTGTCACTCTCAGCTCTGTTGTTGTTATTGTGTGTATGTATCCCATCGGCCGTTTCGCGGTATGACGGAACTTCCGCTTTAAACGCAAGACGTTTGGAATGCTAATCGTTGTGTCTGAACACCTTGACTTTTAACGCCACGGATTACCGTACGCCTTGCGTAGATAACTCCACCGTAACTCCGTGAGTCTGAACATACCCTTAGTGTTTACCGACCGACATAGTGAGATGTAGAGTGGCATTTGCATGTGAATGTGGAACTTGTTTTTATTATACAAATAATGTATTGACATTATGAATTGAATGGGCATGTTCCATTTGGTAAAGAAACAATTTGTGTTTAATGGTGCATTCTGAAATAAGCAGCAAATAAAATTATTCTCTTCATTCAAACAAAAATTGCTTAAATTTAACTTTTTGAAATCTTTTAATATTTAGGTTCTACCTGCAGATGTCCTTACAAGAGTTAGTGAATATGTTCCAGAAGTTGTCACATACATTGAGAAGATCATTGAAAATGGTTATGGGTAGGCTTCTTATGTTGTTCGTTTGTGATTTTTTAAAGTTTTTTTTATTTATTTATACTGGGTAACCTCTTCAAGTCAAAGACTGGTTTCCAGAGGTCCCAGTTATGATCAGTGGCTGTGTGTGTACTAGTACACCGGGGCCCCCTACTTGTCTCGGAAGATGTACTAAGTTCTTTAAAGTGCACATGAGCTAGATGTTTATACGGTTTATAGTCCTTATAATAATTATGTCTTAACCGCTCGACCACTCACTGACTTTGTTGCTGTACACTGTCTTCTAAATTTCTAGAATATAGATAAACACGTAATTCACATTTACAGGTATTCGTCAAACGGTTCTGTGTATTTCGCAACGAGCACATTTGACGAAAGCAAGGATCACCACTATGCGAAACTCGTACCCGAAGCCTACGGTGACAGTACCGCATTACAAGAGGGTGAAGGCGACCTTAGTATATCTCAAGATCGTCTCAGTGAGAAGAAATCTGACAGTGATTTCGCGCTGTGGAAGGCCTCAAAGCCAGGTGAACCAGCTTGGGACTCCCCATGGGGCAAGGTTGGTAATAATAGATATTGAAATTACTGTAAACCAATTTTAAAAGCACTATAAACAAAAAATGTAATGTCACAACAATTTGACCAGTGATATTACATATTAACCTAGCTTATATTCTGTGATAATTATAGTATTAAATTTATTAGAATTATCTTTTTTCTTTTGAGTGCCATTTGTTGCGATTAATGTACGTCCAAATTAAAAACAAATAATGAATTGAACAAACTAAATTACATTTTGTTACTACCATCACACAACACATTATTGTTCATTTTCAAATTTATACTATCAAGTAAGCTTTCAATAAACATTGTGTTATGTTCTATAAAACATATTGCATATACTCTTCTGATGTCTATCAATTACCTCTGCTGAAATAGTATCTATTATTATATAAATTTACGTAAGGGCAAAATTCGGTAAATCGCGCGTTATTTCTAGAATGTTTACTCGATGGTATATAAAGTTGGTTCGTACTTTCGGTACTGATTTTAACCACCTGATGTAACCCTGTTTACTAATTAAATTGAGTTCGATAATTAGTTATTGACGATTAAAACGAATTTAGGTTCAACGATTTGCCCCAAATAGGGGTGTTTTTCGATCGTAATATACACTGTCTAATGGATGTCCATTTTGAAAAATACCCGCAGACAATAATACGAGGATGCTTCGCATTTTCCTATCTCCTCCTACGATAATTGTTTTTAATGACTGAAAACCGGTTGAACAGCTCGAGTACAGCATCATAATGTTGAAGACAGGCCGATTTAAAAAAAAAAATACTTTTTTGATAAATTTAATATACGTTTATACAAATGTCTTGATTTGCGATGAATGGAACATTCCAATTTTACATCTAGTTTTAACAATTAAAGTTGTTCTAATTTGAATCTAAAAAGAGTTATTTCTAAGATTCTATTTCACTTTGTAGGGTCGTCCAGGCTGGCATATTGAATGTTCAGTGATGGCTAGCTCTATTTTGAATGAGTCAATGGATATCCACACTGGTGGTGTAGATTTAAAGTTTCCTCACCACGACAATGAGTTAGCTCAAGCTGAGGTAAGTCTGTGTAGAAGTCCTAACTTTAAAAAATAAAATTTTTATAAAAAATAGCCAAACCATAATAGAAAGTGTGCTATGGATAATTTTCAAAACATCAAACTATAGAGGGTGCTATTTAGCAAAAAATGTTGATAATATGAAGTATCATAAAAAGATTTTTTAAAGGGAGTTTTGTATTCTTTCAAACATTCATAGAATGAATGTAGACCTTTTTTTCCTAGCATGATACTGTTGAAGTTTTACATTGTAATTCTTTGAGAATTATATAAGATCTTGCTAACATATCTGCAGATGATTTATATTTATGTTACAAATTTTACAATAAAACCAGAGATTATATAAGTTCATATTGACATTTTTTATTCCTATTTTTCAATGTTACTACTATTTTTGTTTATTTCAAAGGCTTACTACAACAATGATGACTGGGTCAAGTATTTCCTACATGCTGGACACTTGACCATCGAAGGTTGTAAGATGTCCAAGTCCTTAAAGAATTTCATCTCGATCAAAGACGCCCTCAAACAGCATTCAGCTCGTCAGATTCGTTTGATGTTTCTGCTACACTCGTGGAAAGACACTTTAGATTATTCTACAGCCACTATGGAAATCGCTAAAGGTTTTGAAAAGTTTATGCATGTGAGTGTTAAATACAGTATTTACTATTACATAATTACTATATTCTGTGTATGTTATTGTAATCTTCTGAATTTTTACAGTATAGTATATCTATGTTTTATATTTCATGCCAGTTTCAAATGCATTTCCATTTTATATTACTATGGACAATAAAATAATATCAGTATCAGTATAATTACAATGTAGGTTTTTTTCTAATTGCACGTCCAGTGATACCACATTTGAAAACTTGTTCAGTGGAATGTTGCCATTCAGTTTGTGTTGTTTTTCATATTTTAAGTTTACTATACTAAATAATAATTTTGTTTCACAGTGGTCTCTTTGCCTATTTGACCTAATTGCCTCTTTAGTAGTTCAATAACTCTAAATTAATTTAACTATATATTTTATATTTACAAATTTTCAGGAATTTTTCCTGAATGTTAAGGACGTACTAAGAGCAAGCCCCTCTTCTGGACCGGGTGCTTTCTGTAAATGGAATGAAGAAGAAATTAAACTAAATAATAGGTAAGTAAATACTGTAAAATAATAAGACAAGAAACAAATTATTACCACAGATCATGTGATATGGTAGAGTAATTTGTCAAGATGTTGATACACATCCCATGTTGTTCCATTATCTAATAACAGTTGAGATATTCTCTCCTAAATGAAATGTATACAAATCTAAGGTCCTAGACAAACAGTAGAACTGAACCTCTCTTTTTGGACACTATCTGGACCCTGATTTAGGGATCACTCTTGTTAAATGGGATTCCCACTAATACGCATAACAAGAGCGTAAACACAATGTAAGGGATATGTCCAATCAAAAGTGACGTACAGAATCATCTAAACTATAGCTTCTGATTTGTAAATGCATCGTGTATCCATCTTAAAGGTCTGTGAGATTTAATATCATATTACTACTATATTTCTTGCACATCACAATTTATTGGCAAACTAGTTTGATAGTCTTAAATTATATTTCAAACTGAATTTTCATCATGTAAATAACTATAATTGGTTTTGTTAAGTTATTATGAAGGTAAAACCAAGATCCACCAATCTCTATGTGATTCAATTGATACACGCTCAGCTATGGAAGCAATGCGGCTACTGATAACACAATGTAACATATACATACAAGAGAAACGTTCATCTAAACAGGTTCCCAATGCAAAACTGCTAGAAGGAATTGCCAAGTATCTTACACGACTTATGAAGGTAAGTTGATAATCTAATGCTGAGTTATAAAACAGGACAGTGGGAGAACGACTAGTCGGATGCAATAGGCTCCAATCTTACTTGGCATACGTTCGATTTTGTTCAGTATTAATTTATAGAACAAATAAAAAGTAACTAAAACTACTAAGTACAGTTTTCTACAGTCTCTCTAATCTGGATGATAGAAGCACAGCACATTAATAATAGTCATCATCATCCCATTTCACTAAACTAGAGCCATTTTTCTTTTATTTATTTGCAAAGGACCAGTCAATTTCCTGATTCATTAATAACATTTTCTTTTCTGGGTGTTAATATAATATATACGAATTTGTAAAGCGCCAATTCCAGCAACAAGTGATCAAAGGTGCTGTGGACTTAGATGTTATACCTTTACCTTATACCAACAATATTCTTTTCCCCTAAGGGTCCCATCGTGTCATCGGCAGCCAACTACGGCGCCATTACGTCTGTCCACAACAGTGTGTGTGTGTATGAACTAGTACACTGGGGTAACCCCCTACTCGTCTCGAAAGATGTACTAGGTTCTTTAAAGTGCACATGAGCCAGATGTACACTGGACCTACGGTTTATAGTCCTTATCCGAGAAGAACACCAGAACCATGGAGCGAGTGAGCCTCGTACTCTTGCCGATGTTATGGCTATGGATTACAGTTCCACTGTCTTAACGCTCGGCCCCACTCACCCTTGTATTGTTAAAAACAATAGCAAAGAAAAATGTTTCAGTTGTAAAACATTAAAAATATATTTGTGTTCCCCTTTGACCCTCTATTACCCTTTTTTAGTTACTTTACATAAAATTGTACAATGAGGGGAGTTACACCATAGCAATTTTAAACAAGATTATACTGTACTTTTATTTGTTTGTCTTTATTTATACTTAGGTTTTTGGTGCAATATCTGGGGATGAACTAATAGGTTTCCCTATTGCTGGTGGAACACAGAATGCAAATGTAAGTTAGTATTCACATCTTATAATCGATGCAAAGAGCATTAATGCAAAAATCAATTAAATATTTTAGAAAAAGTGTTATCTTGATTGATACGCCAATTTTTACAATCACTGGAACTAACTATATTAGTTTAAAAAAATAAATATATTTATGTTTTGTTCGGTACACACAGGTAGAGGAAACTGTTATGCCGTATTTACAAACGCTATCAGAATTCCGTGGACAAGTTAGAAAAATTGCAAGGGAACAAAAATGTGAGTTTTAAAACGTTAAACGTACACAATGTTTTGTTTATGTATAATTCATTATTTTTAATAAACACACAGCTAGACTGTATTTGTAGAGGTAGCAAACACATCTAAAGATGAACTGGATGTCACAATGGCAGATAAGAAGTTATGGAGGAATCTAGTCATATATTATGTTTGGCTATGTCTCGAACTAAGTAATGCGAATATTACATTAAAAAAATTTCATATAGCAATGGACATTTTAAAACTGTGTGACAGTCTACGAGATGATGTGTTACCAGAACTTGGAGTGAGGTTAGAAGACAGAGAAGGAGTTGCAGCAGTCATTAAGCTAGATGACAGAGAGACGCTCTTGAAAGAAAGAGAATTGGCATTGAAGGTATGGCACTAATAACAGTAACACGAAACAATTATGTAAGTGTAAATTACAATCGGGAAACAAATGTAAAATTGTAAGTATTGCATTGCACAAGTATGAATGCACTTTTATAAAGGAAACTGAGTAACGATTTTGATTTCTTATCTGTTCAGGTTTTTAGCTGGTCTTTAGTTAGTCTTAATTAAAATATGTTTCGTTTTTAATTTTTTTAAATTATTTATACTGTACTGGTTGGCCCAATACAAGATAAGCATACTGAAAGACGACCTACACTTTCCTAATAAGTGTGTTGATTTCAAATAGTCATTTTGTAAATTTATCTTTTGACTTGCCACTTACCAAGAATTGTTTAGCAAGAAAAAAAAAATACCGAATTAGATATAAATGCTTCTCCAAAATTTTAAAATGTTAGAGTTCATCTAAAATGGTAATCTATTAAAATTAATCTTTCTTTTTTAAACTTCTCTAACAGGAAGCAGAAAAGAAACGAAAAGCGAAAGAAGAAGCAAAAAGAAAGGAACAAGAGAGACAAGCAGCTAAAGACGCACAAAGACGGATCCCTCCACAGGAGATGTTCAAGAAAGAAGCTGATAAATACTCGCAGTTTGATGATAAGGTATCCATAATGACGACATACCCGGGCCGGATTTAGAGGTGTAGATTGGCTATTGCATGTTCCTCTAGGCCTACTATAACTAAGTAGTGTTTTTCTTTTTATTTGTCCTCTCTGTGTCCTAATTTTAACAGAACACCACGGTAACTCCCTACCCATAAAAAAAGATGGGATGGGTAGTTCCAGATTTGTTCCACAACCAGAACTATAAATGAGAGAAACTCAAATTTTAAGACTATATTCTTATACTCCATCAAAAATGGTACCTACCTACCGTACTATGTTATTTTTTTCTCTCCACCAGGGCATGCCAACACATGACAACAAAGGAGAACCTCTCAGTGCTAAACAAGTCAAGAAACTAGCCAAGGCTTATCAACAGCAAGAAAAACTCCACAATGACTGGCTAAAATCTGCCAATAATGGCAGTTAATGTTAGATAGAGATTTTATGTATTTGTGGACTGTGATAATATATTGACGACTAGAATTTGTGGGAGTTTGTCTTTGAGATTGTATCAGCAGGGCAATGTTGGTTGGTAGAGTTGCAATGGTGTCTTCCAAGATTAGCTTTTGATGTTGTGTCAGGACATCATCTGATCAGGGAAGAGTTAAATGACAGTTAATTTAACTCTTCCCTGATCTGATTCTGTGATATCCTGCCACAGCCACAGTGCTGACTCTTGGTAGAAGTGACAATACATCATGTAACAGTGGGTTGGTAAACTTTTAATGAGTTGTCCAATCACACGATGAGGTGCTTCAGATTTTAGAATGGTCATGACCTCAATTTTAAGAGAATTGCTGGTTACATTTTACTTTAATTTAAATAATTATTAATAATCAAAATAAATATTTATATAGCTCCAATTCATGTATAAAAAGGTGTTGGTTGACAAACTTAAACTCATTAACATTTCTGAAATATTTTGTGTTTTACATTATTAAAGTTCAAACAGAAAGAGGAAGATAGTTTTCCAAAAGCAAGACAATAATATGTATTATATCTAGTATGTAACAGTATAATCCAAATTTTAAAGCTATCTGATATTTATTTTTTGGAAATTTGTTGGATGACTTACCAAATTTAATGTCCTATTGTATTTGATGATGGGAATCTGTTAACTAATTCTCTTGATTATTATTAGCTTCTTTAAACAAATTATTCCAATTGAAAATATTGTTAATAGACCATCATTTTCTGTCGAAAATCGAAAATTCTTTCCATTCTTGAATTACGTTTCTCCCTCTATTGTCGTCATATATTTATTTAACTATAAGTTAGTACTGACTGTACTAAGGTCTACTTAATTGTGTTTTTTTCTGAAATATACCAACATGTAATTGAAGAATATGTACAAGCCTAATATATTTTAACTGATTCTAATATCACTGGCATGGACACTTTATAAAAAAGTTGACCACCTTTATACATACGGGTGTTTGATTTTAAATAGGAGTGTATTAACAGAGTCTACACTGCAGCAGTCCATTGTTGACCATGATAGATGCATTGTATGCCGAGACCTTTGAGTATAAAGGAAAACGTTACAAGATCGCTTTTCAGAATAGAATCAATCCAGATATTGATGGTGGTCACATGAAACACATGAAAATCATTCCAAAAGAACGTACAGAAGTTGGGGCTGACTACTGGGTTTCACTAATGGAAGACCCAACAGAGAAAATAATGATATCAGACCATACGTTATTATCATTAAACTTAAGATTGACAAATAAAAATCCTAAAATCTGATCCATTTTATGATCTTGGACACAATTCAACGACATAGGCGCAACGCAAATGATTTGACCAACCACAAGATTCACCGAGTTGTGTGTCAAATTCCTTGAGTTGCTCTAGCGTCCTAGTTAATGATTGGTTCCCACTAGAGAAGCAACACAGGGACGTAACGCAATTGACCAATCACAATTGCGATGTCGCTTGTCATGATTTTACGTCCTCGCTAGTGGGAACCAAGCTTTAGTGGGAACCAACCAATGCAATCTAACAACAGGACACTGAGCTCGCTTGCCAAGATAGGATATCGTAACATACTTTGATCTGCGGTAAGGCTTCGAGGTATTCATATAAAGCCGTCGAATTCTAAGATAACACCATACGTTGAATTGTTTTTTGTTATTTAATTGTGTTTCGGTATTTTAAAAGGTCGTATGTGTCTGATTTTTTTACGAATATAAAGTTTAATAGGCATCTACATTTTAAAATTGATTTGATCGAAGTAGACACAATATTTCAGATTTAACAGTTATTTTAAGTTTTTTTATATTTTTTGCCGTGAATTGAAATTCATGTTTACCGTTAACCTACATTGCAACGGATTATGGACGGTACCGTTTTGGTACCCACTGGTGACTGCCACTAAACATTTGAGGAAGCCAATTGGACAACCGAAAATCAGTCAATCGTTTAAGGGGGCGGAGACTGATCGTTCCGAAACTAGAAACTGGCCAATCTCAGCGTCCTGTTGATTGAATAAGAAAATAATTGTTTTTACTTATTTCTTCAACACGAACTCTAGGCATACAACTCAGACCGTACCAAGGTCATCTTAACTCCAACTGAACCTTTGTGAAAGTACCAGAAAGCCCGTTGTTTTTACTTATTCTTCGACTCTTCAACCTACCAGACAATACCAAACTCATTTTAAGTAATTCAAACTGTTCCTTTGTAAAAGTACTAGACTGCGATTTTTAGAATTCCAACTAGACCCATTAAAAAAAGGACCAGCAAACTGACTTTTCTGAAAGCTCCACTATACCTTTTTTTGAAAACTGGTACAATAAAAGAAGAAAGTACTACTCTAGGCTGCCCTTTATGGAATATTTTGCCAATATTTGTTACGGAAGATATTTTGATTTTCTTTCAGTAAAGAAAGACCGATTTTCCAATGTTTGCCAATGTAGACTAGTTGACAACTTCTGAAAACTGCAGAAACCTAGTTTATAGAAGATCTACATATTTGAGATTTTTTTGAATAGAATAGGGGAACTCATCAAATGATGGAACGTAATTCAAAACAAACAGCATGCTTGCACTACAATTTTTCTAGGCTGCTTCAGCAGCAAACGCAAGGCATTGTTATAGAATACTTTCAACGATATAGAATGATCAACATTCCTCATTGAGGGTAATATAATAAAATTATCTTTTAATTGAAATTGACAAATATTCAGTACAAAAATATGAATCAATATACCCGTTCATAACATTTTCAAGAAAAATACATTTATACTGAATACATACATGTTCAAACTTGATCATTTGATATGATGATAAGAAGATGTCATTGTTTCTTGACGATCACGATTACACAATAAATACAGCAAAGTTACCGTTTTAAATAATTTGTTTTCAATACTAAAATATAGTTATTGTTATACTATTGATCCCGTTAGCAAGACAAAAATAGAAATAACGAATAGAAAAGACCTTTAGAAGAATTGAGGCACTTCCTGCAGTGACATACATAATGCATGATGATATGCTATATAAAGATAGGGTGGAGTGAAATCAAACACTGTGAATTGGTCCTCGTTACGATAAGTACATTGTGGTGCACAAAAATACCTTTACTATTAGTATTAATATATCTTACTTCACTACTGTAGTAATGCATTTACTTTTATTCAATATTGTATAATATTAGACATGTTTATCATTTTTTTTATATTCAGTGGTATTACAGCTTCTACGAAAACAATACACAATATAAACTGTTATATACCGTGGCACTTTAAATGTGCGTAATGTTTCTGGCGTTTATATTTCAGCTTGGTGAGATTTTAAAGTAACGAATTTATTGTATGAAAAGTATGCCTACAAAATCCAGTACATTACATTTCCCTGACGTAGATGTTTTGACTGGATTGAGTTTCATACAATTTTATTTCTTTGATTTTTTTTTTTCATTTTTTTTTTTATTAAGCCAAGGGATAATTACAACGATAGAGATAATAAAAAAGGAGAAATAGGTCTTTATATTTCTAACACTATTAAATTTACCTTTCTCAAATATAACAATTCTTTATTACAACAACAAATTCGATTTTAGGAAAGGGTACAATACTCTCATGGTCTTTATCGATCTTACCAATAAAATCGTAGATGCATTTGAAAATGAACAGTTTGCAATCGGCTTTTGACACCATTGACCATAAAATTCTAAAATACGCGGCACCGCACTTAATCTCTTCCAAAGTTATTTTTCAGATCGTGGCCACTGCACAACATATTTTAAATCTAACTTGAGTCCTTTTTGTTTTTTTAATTTATTTCCTGTAGGCCTATTTCATTTCATAAAACAATATAAATATTACATTACTCGGTTACATTACACATTAATACAAAATTTAGCTTGAGTCTTATCACAATGGGGTGTTTCACAGGGTGTGTTACTTTAGTCCGCTTCTTGTATTCTTTATATTAATGATACACATTTGTCTTCAAGACTGTTTTCTGTTTTTCTCTACGCGGACGACACCACTGTATTTTATTTAGGCAATCATATCAATCATCTTGCTGATACCTTGTTAAAACATTATCAATTAATTACACAATATGCAGCTTCATTCTGTTTCGAACACCACCTATTTTCAACCTAACATTAGATACTGGTCTTAAATTGTGAAATAGTTATATCTGTAAATAAATACTTGTTTTCTAATAAGAATATAAAAAACACATTAAAATTTCAATTTATAATGTGGTTTTTTTTTCAATTAAAATTATAAATATACTTTGCATCTCCCATTCTCTTCGGTACGGTACTTGATAAAACAATAATAAAAACACCATTGGTGGAGTAATTTATCTTCCTCCAAACCAATACTGTAAATTATTAAATGATCTTTCTCTTGTCTTGCAAGCAATTAATAATGAAAAGAAAGTATCTTACCATATATAGGTGACATGTATGTTTACAACACTATTCTGATGACCATGATATAGCAGGCGAAACTTGAAACGTTATCAAAAAGTAATTTAAGTAATGAATATAATTTGAGAATGACACGTTTATAATATGTTCTATTTACAAGATTAATCAGAAATCAATTTTTGGTTTCAATAACTGGACCTAAAATTTGTAATGATCTCCTCGTTAAAATAAAACTTTCTGTATCTTTATTTAATTTAAAAAAAATCTGTAAAACGTTAATACTATTAGCCACTTAAACAACTTAACGTTTGTTATGCTCAATATTTTATCTCTCTCTCTTTTTAACTATTTTTTGTTTTGTTTATTGTTTATGTTTCTTTTTATGTATTATGCATATTTGCATTCATTGTAGGGGCCCTCATGAGACAAGCTTTTGCTTCTAGTGCGGATCCCAATTATTACCGTATTGTTATAACTGTATAAATGTGTAGAAAAGGCAATCCGTGAGTATCAAAGCATTGACAATCTTGGATTTCTCTGCAGTCGCGACAAGCTAAGGATAAACTTCGACAAGGCATTGCGTTGTAGAAATACATTTTTGATCGCCAAATCTTAGAACCATATACGCATTATATATTGTATAACAAGTAAAAATCTGTATGTATGTTATTCTGGGGTCTAGGACAACTACCATTTGGACAACTACCACCCGGACAACTACCACCCGGACAAAAACCTCCTGGACAATCACCCTCCTAGGACAACTACCCTCTAGGACAATTACCCCCTAGGACAACCCTAATCAGCGTGATTCTGCTGTCAGTAAACTTGAATCCTGTATTGCCGAAGTCAGAGCATGGGGTGTCAATCTAACAACCTGGTTATGAATGATGCTAAAACAGAACTTATTCATTTTTCTTCTCGTTTTAAGTCTGCCTGCTGGACTGCCTCTGTTAAGATTGGTAATTAAAGTATAAATTATAATTATACTTTATAGCTTACCAGCAAAGGATATCTCTAAAATTCAGCGAGTCCAGAACATAGCTGCCCGATTGGTCGTTCAAAGCCCCACAAGGCAACATATCACACCTGTGCTGAGACAACTTCATTGGTAACACAAGGAATTACCTTCAAGATCCTGCTATTTGTTTTCAAAGTTCTTAATAATTCTTCATCTAAGTTCATTTCTGAACTTATTCAACCTTATGTTGCTAAGCTGTCTCTGAGATCTGGATCTGAGTCTCTTCTTGCCCATATATTTCATCCTTCCACTAAATTTTCTTCGGCATCCGTTTCTCTATGGAATGCGTTGCCTATAGAAATCCGTCAGGTTACTTTCACCAGTGTCTTCAAATCTCTCCTCAAAACCCACCTTAATTTGTCTGTCTTTGTAAAGCGCATTGAGGCTTTCAGCATAATGCGCTATATCAAGTACCAGTTATTATTATTAACTACCTCCTAGGAGGGTAGTTGTCCTAGAGGGTAGTTGTCCTAGGGGGTAGTTGTCCTAGGGGGTAGTTGTCCGGGTGGGAGTTGTCCTAAGGGAGTAGTTGTCCTGAGGGTAATTGTCCTAGGGAGAAATTGTCCGGGTGGTAGTTGTCCTAGGGGGTCATTGTCCGGGTGGTAGTCGTCCGGGTGGTAATTGTCCAGGGGGTAGTTGTCCGGATACGGTTATTCTGCCCTGCAGTCAGGACATTGTCAAAGATTCCCACTTTAAACTTATTTGAGTAGGAACTTGCCTTTGTTAGAGATTTAATTACTTGGGTCATACTTTGACACCCGATTTGAAAGATGATACGGATACCAAACGACAGTACAGGTCATTGTGTGCATTAGAGCTAATACTCTATGTAGCTCACCGTACACCACTCTAAATGAGTGGTGCAAGAGGCAGGTGGGCCGGTCGTGGCCCTCTAGCCTCCCTCGTCTTCTGAAATTGTCTTTTAAATACAGTAGTATGGTTGTGTCGACTTCTACTGTACTGGCAGGGAGAGCATTCCATGAATTTACGACTCGTAGGGTAAAACAATGATTTAATCGAGCATCTTTTTCAATTATATATTTATGACCCATAGTGGCGGTATTGTCAGACTTTTGAAAAAAAGTAAATCACAATCAATAGCCTCTTTGTTGAAAAGAATATTATATGTTTGAATCATTCTTTCTTCTAAGATTGTTAAATTAAAACTTTTAACCCATCTACATAGGGCATGCCATGCAAACTAGGCGGTTTCCTAGTTGCTCTCCGCTGAACTATTTCTAATAAAAGAATGTCTTTCCTTAGTTGAAGAGACCATGCCTGGTCCAGAATCGACCTCGGAATGCACACGTCCAAACAATTTAATGTCATCAGCAAATTTCAACATTCAATACCATGAGCCAAAACTTACTACCTTACATGAGAAACTTTAACGAAGGCCTTTTGAAAGTCAAAATAAATTACATCTACTGGTAAACCCTGGTCAATATCATATGTCACCTTCTCAAGAAACATAAGTAAATTTGTCAGACAAGATCTTCCTTTCAAGAACCCATGTTGGGATTTATTCAGTAAATGTAATGAGTCAAAGATGATCAATAATATCATCCCTCGGGACAGATTCCATCAATTTACAAAAATGGGAAGTTAAACTAACAGGCACATAGTTTGCCGTTGATTTCTTAGAGCTTTCTTCCATAAAGGCCGGTGCACACCAAACGCGAAGCCGCGAATTTCGCGTTAAAAAGTGACGCACGTGGCAGGCAACGGACGCTTCCAGTGTGAACATATATACAAGCGATCGAACAGTGTACGATAGTCGAATTTCAACTTCAACGCGTTGAAAACGACAGCAGCGAAGGCTTCGCACGCGAATTTTCAAAAGTTGAACCGTGGTGGTCAACTTTTTGAGGCGTCGCGAGCGCGGTTCGCGTTCGTCAACCAATCAGAAGTCAGGAATATCTCTCTCATCGACGACACACCGACGGCAAAAAAATGGTGGCTGACGAGCGAGGTCTTTATGGAAATACTTTGTCATATACCCTTCTTGTCTTTACGATAAAGGAAGTAAGTCATACACAGAATAAGGATTAATGCATGAAGACAATAATTTCAGACAAACATCTGTGTAGAAGAATGCCAGAAAAACTAGGCCTAAAACGCGTCAGAGATCAATTTGTAAAGTGAGTTGGCAAGCCTTCTATTTCTAGCCTACCTAGGGCTAGGCGCGCCTAGCCTAGGTTTAGGCCATACTAGGGCCAGCTAGGCCTACCTAGCCTAGGCTACATATACCCTAGTAGGCTAGGCCAATGCAAGTAGTACTTATAGGCCTACATAATACTTACTAATCCCTACTAGTCTACTATGTGCTAGGCCTAGCCTAGGTTAAGCCTACTACTAAATATGAGTACAGACTACAGTACTAGGCCTAGTAGGCCTAGAGCCAGGCTAGGCTAGGCCTAGCCTACTTATTATTATCAATTAATTAATATTTATAGGCCTAATATTTAGTTGATTTAGTGTTGTAAGGCTAGGATAGGCCTAGTATATTAATACATAAATACTGTTAATTGTTTTTGTTTAGGTCAATTAGATGAACATTGATAAATGGGATCCTTCAGGCTATATAATTACCAGCGTTACAAACTCCACCAATGACCAAGCTAGTAGTTTAAGCGGCCAGTATATTATTGCCATGGAATTAAGAGCAATTTCTCCTCAAAAACGTGGACTGGCAATTATGAGGCTGATACAGGTTTGTATAGACTTTTTTCAAATGGGTATGTCAGTTGGTGACATACATTGGCCAGAAAAAATGATTTAAGCAATATGCCTTACTATAGCAATTTTTTAATATTTTTCATTTTTTTTATAGAAAATGGAAGAGATTAAGGAGGAGTTGGACTGTAACTAGTATTTATTAAGTGGTTATAGAAGGAAAGCTGAACTGAATGTCTTTTTTTAGCAATAGAGAACACGTGGAAATATATGTATATGTTTTGTTATACTCCAATACTAAAAAAATAGTCAAATTGGCTGCCAGCTAATGGAATTTTTTTTCATTTTATAAGTGAAAACATAAGTTTTTGGGTTTTTTTTTTCTATGTAAGTGATTAAATTTGTTAAAACTACAAAATGTCCTATTCAAATTTGATTTTAATCATCTTCATTTTTCATGATTCTATGGGACAATACATCTTTAAGTTTAGTGTCATTTTTTGGACAAGATATATTGTCTTCCTGAAAATATAATTTAAAACATTTTCGTTGTGTGTAATACAGTATAACACTTTAGGGTTAGTTATTCACTTTCAACAATAATAATATTTCTTCAATTTTCATTTTTTTTCGGATGATACATTTTAAATTTATTATTTTGATATTATTTTGCGAAAGTATTCAGGAGTAGTAAAAAAGAAAATCTGGTTGATATTTAATGATACCTTTAAAAACAATGATTCGCTATTTCAATAAGTGTATTTATGTGAAAAAGTCATAAGATAATATAGAGTGTAATGATTAATTATTTAATGATACCTTTAAAAACAATGATTCACTATTTAAATAAGTGTATTTGAAAAAAAGTATTAAAGTAATATACAGTGTAAATATGAGTTTGGGATATTTATTACATTTAATCAAATGAGGAAAAACTATGTTCTGTCATGAATAATATAATATTTAATAATGATTAGAAAATGAATGTGAAAACTTTACATTAATATATAGGCCTATAGTTTATATTTGAAAGTGACAAACTCATGAAGATTCCCAGTTCGTGTTTATATGAAATGTTTTATATGGTTATAATAAACCTCTGTTGAAAGATATTTGAAACACCACTAATAAATACAGTCAGCAGATCACATGTACGTGTAGTCAACATGCAATAAATGCTTTAATTCTTGTAACTGTGTTGATATTGGATACATCTTCTTCTGTCCTTGTGATATATACATACAATCATTTAAGGTGGAACATAATTTTTCATCAAAGAATCTCTGAAATAGATGGGCTAAAGGAGTCGCAATACCACTAGCAGTTCTCCAACAATATTATTGAATTTAAATGATCAGGTCCCGGTGATTTGTTAGGTTTATGTCTCTGCGGGGTACAGTACAGTGGTTAATTTATCATCATCTATAGAAACTTCTAAAAGGTAAAAAACTCGTTTGGTATAAAGTTAGAATTGATTGTAAACACGAATGTAAAGTATTTCGGCTGTTTCCATGTCATTAACAACTATATTCCCTTCATAATTAACTAAGGGCCCCACTGAATCTTTGGCTTTAATACTGGATCTGACGTAACTATTGGTTTTCGATAAATCCAAATAACAATGATCGTAGCAAAATGTTGCTACTTGTCAATTAAGTGGATTAACTCGTCAACATGGATTAAGTAAAACTTAGTCAAAAAACAAGCGTAGGTGTATATGAAACATAACATAATCCAGGTAAGTAAGTAAATCTTTGTCAACATTCAAAGCTATAAATATCCTTTACTATAGTGTTGTAAAGTGGGTTAACTCATCAGCATAGATTAATAAATAAGCGTAGGCCTACAGTATATAAACATAAATCATACCTTTTAGTCTTTTAGATGAGTCTTATTGTAATCTGACAGTTTAATTTAAGAAAAAGAAATGTTTCATATTCATTTATAAGAATTCACAGAAAGTTGTTATTGTATAATATAGAAAACTTGTGAGTGTGTGACGTCTGGCTGAAGGAAAAAAAGCTAGGGATTAGGCAAGCGAGTAGGCCTATAGAATGCCTGGCACCATTATTTTCAAATGAAACATATTTATTTCTTTTTTCTAAAGTATAAGTAATGCGTTACCAACATATACAATGTATTTCAAGCAATAAATAAAATGATACCTGATTAAAAAATAAATGCTTCTGATCATAAAATCATTTAAAAATAACAAATATTTATTGTGATATGAAATATTTTGTTTAATCTTTGAAATGCCTATTCTTTACAAAGCAACTTTCGAAATTAAATTTTGAAAAAATATCATAAAACTTACTTTTCAGTAACAAAAAATAGTCGTTAGGATTAAGAAAAAAAATATATCATAGACCTACTGTACGATTTTAGAATATACACTGTACTTATTTTGTGGGAATTAATTGAGTCATATAAATACAAATAAATCATAGCAGGCAACGGGCATGGCTCACACAATAGAGTTATAAATTAAAAGTTAGAAATAGAACTGCGGCAAAATAATTATAATACCACGATAAGCATAAGCTAAGCCTACCTCAAAACTATAACTATCCTTTTTTATTTATTTTTTCATTTATATAACATATTTATACAGGATAAAAATATATAGGTACAGATGTAACACCTGTTTTACATATGGTTCTGTTTAAAAAAATAAAAGGTTAAAAACATGTATAAAAACTCTTTAAAATTTGCTAAAAGAGTAAAATAAAAATACGAAGAAAAAAAATGTGTATGTACTGTACATTAAACTATTCAACTAGTATGAAGTAACACAACTTTTTGAATAAATAGGCCTATATAAAATATAATAACATGCATTCTAGTCTGATGAGTAGGCTTATAATCCAATAATGATTGTAGCAAAGTATTGCTACTTTGTCAATAAAGAAGCGTAGATCTACACTCTTACCAAATTGAAAACTGTAACTATTCATTACTATTCAACTAGTGTTGTAAAGTGGATTAACTCGTCAACATGGATTAAGCAAAACTTTGTCAAAAAAATAAACGTAGGCCTATATGAAATAACATACGTTCTAGTCTGATGAGTCTTTTTTTTAATTTGATAGTTTAATTTAAAAGAAATATTTGAGTTGCGATAGATGATATGGAGCAGACAAAAACGTGTTACGACTACACCTTGTACAGAATGTTGAAACCCAATATGGATTACATGATCATAAAATATAGTTAAAATGATTACAACATCACAATATATTAGCCCTATATTGCATGATTTATCTTTACCAATATCAAATACGTTTATTTAAGGGACAATTTGAGGCCAATTCCAACATTACAACCTATACAACCTAACAGTTTACTTCACTTAAAAGCTTTAGAAACATACCGTACATTAAAGTTGATATATTGAGGAGATTGTACAAAACTACGGATAATGTGGTAAAGCTGTTTCTATGATGGTAAAAAAAAAACCCTCTCCATAGATCCCAAGATTGGACCTAATTTTACACAATTTACACCCAAAATCCCTAAAGGAGGCAATCCTGGTAGACCCATCATTTCGGGCAATAGCACTTTCGCTACAAGAACAAATTCTGAATATGTGGATGGTTTCTTTATCATGTGTGACTGATCTACCTTCATTCATTCAGGAAACCAAGACTTTATCCGCAAAATTAACCAATTCAAAATTTACCTAATAATGTTCTGGCTTATAGATGTTTATTATTATTATTATGCTAATATCCATTCATTCATTTTAAAATTATTCCATTGACTACCTAAATTTAAGTTTCCATATTAACCACCGTTTGAATTGTTTTTTTTAGTTCTATCCCAAAATTGTTTATATCTATCGTATCATTGTTTCAATGTTTTTCTTGTTTCAAATTTAATGTTTGCATTATTCTATGTATTTGATTTATTTTAAATTTTATGCTGTTTTGTAAATTGTACTGCCCTAAGTAATAAATATTACTTACTTACGTTAATTTTACACATAAATTATAATTAAATTATAATATTATAACATTAACTTATAATTATGATACTGTGCAATTTCACAGGTTACTTTCATAATATCGAAGATTAAGGTGAGACTGGTAATTTCCGATTTGTGTACAGTACTCGAAGAACCAAGACAACACCCTATATTATACTTTACAGAACGATACACTCAATTCCGAAGCCTAATCATGCTCTACAAACAAATCCCATCGCTGGTTGTTGGACTAGTGTTGATGGTTGGAGCTGGAATTGCAATTCCTGTGTACAACCCACAAATAGACCATCTGCCTAATGGTAACACGCTTCTTAGCTCAATAATAGACCGTTTATCATCACCACGCTATGAGGCAAAACCTACCCGAATTACTCCTAACCGCCAAAATCAAGATGGAATTCCATTGGAAAACTTCCAGAAGCTGAACAGTCAGCCGAACACAGCGCTTGGTACAGATGAAATTACCGGGGGGGATCCCGCTGCTCAGCCACCTATTCTGATACTTACAGAAGACCAAAAACGACAAGTTCTTAGCACTTATGGAAGTTACTTCGGAGCAAGACCGGCGATTACAGAGAATGAATCAGCAGACATTTCTCCAAAAACCGAGCACTTCATTCAATTAGCTTCAAGAAGTATTAAGTTCGACATTTGTCCCCCATCTTACAGCTATAACTCACTTTACTTTGCTGAAAACGTTAATGGAACATTAGTCCAAGTTGTACAGGTGAGTTTTTCAATTTGTGACGACCTAGGGCTAATTATAGTCCAGGCAGGGAAGAGTGAAATTACAATTTATTCTTCTTCCCTCCAAAGAAAAGTATCTGATACACGATCTTTGGTACCGGCCTATATGGGTCGTTGGTTTAGACCTAAAATACACCAAAATTTCAAGGAATCGAGATAGAAAGTGCGTTCCATTCTCTATGCATGCTAATCTCCACTCTCATCAAAATTACTAGAGAGCTTTTGATTTGTTGACCTGGCTAGGACCTAGAGCCAGGTCAACCAGGTCAGCCAGGTTTTTATAATAAACAATTAAGAACTGTGAAAAATATACTTGATTAATGTAGAATAAAGAAGGTTTCGTTTAATACGGGAGGTTTATTCTTAACCAGAAACTCACAAGTTAAAGTATATTTGTATACTATACAATTATATTCTTTTAATACAATGTTCTATTTTTCTTTATCATATTATATAGTTTACAAACGATGAGAAACAATGGTTTTTAGATGAAAAGTGTGATAACAGTTTATCATATATCGTCAACAATGTCGAATGTGGCGTCAGAACCCGTTTAGTCGACGCAATTGTTATACTTAATCTGGACTCCGACTCGGACACGATCAGTATAACTAGACAACAGATTAAAGTAGACAGCTGTGCTGCTTACTATGTCGAGGATTAACACCATAGTCATGTTCCTCGTGGCGTATTACGTAGGATTTGTATGCCCAAAGTGAAAGTACATACATACAAGAAAACCAAAAATGTTAGGTAACAAATTTGAATAACCATTTCCGTAACCATGGTAAAAGCCACATTTCAAAATCTCCGTAACCCTTTGGTCTACCAACAAGATATGGTATTAGAATATACTCGAAGCATACATATTTATATTCATACCACGCCGAGAGTGTTAAAGAGTCGCTATCCAATTGAGTTTGAACAATACCATGAAAGCCCCAGTGGTCTAATGGTTAGGACATCTGCATATCAAGCAGGCGGTCCGAGTTCGAGTCTCGGTTGGGGCATGGAGAAATCCTAACTGATTTCTCCATGGTTGGGGCGACTTATTCTCATTCTCACAGATTTCCTCATCTTTATCGTTTCAAATTAATTAACTAAATTTCAATATATCACCGGGCGGTTTCGAATTAATGTTTATTACCTAATGTGTTTATATTCATTGTAATGGCATATTTTGACGAAAAGTAGCAGAAAATGATATTTGTCTGCACTATATTGACCATTGACCTTGACTCGCTCTGTATCTAATAAACGAGTTGTCATAGAAATTCAAAATGGTATCAAATTGCTCAGACCATACCTATTTATTTTATTCTAATGAAATAGTTTGTGAAAAAAATGACCGGAAGTAAAGTTATTGACCTTTGACCTAATAAACATGAACTTGATGTATGAGCATTTATTTTTGTGGGCATTTATTGTGATAGGAATTAAAAAATGGGTTTATAAATATTATTATCACTTTAGTTTCTTGAATATCTAATTATCTAATTCACATATTTGGTTTTTATATATTTTATAAACATTATATACGTTATAGTGTAAGTGAATCTATTGGACTACATAATTTAAGTGAAGTGGATTGGACGAAAATGAATGCAGTGCAATGCATTTCTACTGCAACTTTTACTATAGTTCGAAGTTGTTTACATAGATACATTTGTTACTAACTGAACCAATCCCTCAAACTGTCATCTATGACCACGTAATAATGTATGGCTGGCAGTAGTTCAATGTATGACTGAGAAACCTCTATATGAAAATGTTTTAAGAACAAGCTCTAGGAAATAAAATGAAATTACCATAAATTTTGAAGAATCAACGACTCCTCTTACGCATTTCATTTACGTTTCTCATACATTGAACTACTGCCAGTCATACATTATTACGTGGTCATAAATGACAGTTTGAGTGATTGGTTCAGTTGCTTGGTTAGACGTTTCTTGGTTTTGCCTCTCCTGTACGCACAGACGTCTTGACTGTCAAAATATTACATTTGTTTAGTTTTATTTTCTTTTTTAATGCAATTTCATAGCAAATAGGGATTCATATTCTCAACATTTCCCTATACCTGTGGTGGCCCAAAATACCCACCAATTCGAAACCCTGGATTTGATTTTTAACGGTTCGTGTGTGTCATATTTATCAGGTACAAACACGAACTGTTGAAAGTCATATATTGTAAAGAATGCGGATGTACGCTGCATCCCTGCCTAATAAAATGTATGTCCTTGGTTGAAAACATATGCCCTATTTTAGTGGCGGAAACAATCTTACGTTAAACATTATACTCAGTAATTTTATGGTTAGACAAATTTTATTCATAATTTTATTTACTTCACATTAGAAAACGGACTTAGCTTTTTTTTAAACAAATGTTTAACTATCAGTAAAAATAAATCCATTAATTAAGTTTGATTCCTACTTGGACGCAACAAACGCAAAGGCGTAACAGAACCGCAGATGAGTTGACCAATGATAAGTGGTAATTCAGAAGACTCATCACGTAGTGATTGGTCAAATGAACAATTGTGTTAAGCTTACGTCATTGCGTTGCGTCCTAGTGAGAACCAAAACAGTTAATATTTAACACACGTCAAACACCATAACAAAATACAAAGTGATAACAGATTCATTTATTCATTTCCTTTATTTTGGATAGTACATCCATATACAAAACATACAAAACAAAACAATTCATCAGGTAAATTAACAATAGCATCTTCCACAAAAACAACCTAAAATAAATATAAATTTGCACCAACGGTGATGCAGGTTGTATTATGGAAGTACGGTAATAGTTTTAATTAGTGAATTCTGTTCTTAAACTATGAACGGAGTTCCTCCAATATTATTATATAATAATAATTGCTAGTAAAGGTACTTATATATGTATACTAGATGTTTAAGTTTTATTTTGCATTTGTGCCCTGTTATATACTTATTTACTTTGCAAGAATGTAATAAATTTGGTGGTGGACAAACTGATTTAGCAGTCGTTTTCTTTTCTGAATACAGATAATTAAGTTATATATTATACAGATATTGCCTGTTTAGAGGTTAAATATAAGATTTGACATCCCCGAGGGAATGATATTTTGTTCGAGGGGATATATTTCGCGAAACGTAAGCGCTAAGGGAAATATAATCACTCGGTCAATATCATCGTACTCGAGGATATATACGATTTAGGATCCTCGCAGGTGTAGTCATGTGATGCAGTTTCAACCAATCGCGTTCACGTATTTACATAGACTATGTTATATAACCATTTAACAGTTGTTAAATCTATAATAAAAGTGAAAGATCCAACTTATTAGGGACTGGGCGCAACATTAATACTTGCAAAATGACTAAACTCGAAACGAACACGCTATTAGATTATAAGTGGATGTGCGAAAGATGCGGTCCTCATCCTATATCCACCACTGAAAATGTTTGTAAATTAAATATGTGCTCGGTAAACACCGTCTTCGAAGATCAGTTAAGAGATACAAGTAACAATGTTAAAGACAACTGTTTTACATAACAACTTAATTACTCAGATGTACTTTATCTTATACCACCCTCTATAGAAAGTAGGGACTTTACGGAACACGACGGTTAGGGGAGGACGACAAATATCCTGTGTTCTCTAGAGCGTAAAATCATAACAGTCAACATAGCCGTTTTATTAGTTACGCACCCTTTCGCAAAGACGACGACCGGCAGTCTCTCTCCATCCCCTGTCTCTTGGCGCAGGGCCCTTCTAAATCGCTTGGCTCTAGTGATACAGCATATACAGCCATTTTAACCCAATTGAAATGTCATTTAATTAAACAATTAAATTAGAAGTTCAATAATAGTATTTAGAGTTTAAAAATTCCACGTTTAAGTGTAATTTGAACTGTATATTTATGGTTGTTATTATTATTTCTAGTCGTCCTCCGTAAACGGGAAAATGGCAACTTATCGTCCTCAAAAAGTTAAGACGACGCAATTTCACGCTAAGCTCCGCCCACTTTATTAAAGCTCATGCATACATTATTCATGAGCACCGTCCTGTGGCTTCCCGTCGTATTTCGTAAAGTTCCTACATATGATTCAGAAAAAAAAAACCAACACAACCGGTGGTTTAATTACCAACAATCATATTATTACATTGTTAAGTTAGCTCTGTCTACACACAGTGATGTGCCCAAAATGTTAGTAATATGACGTCATCGTGCCCATGTATGGAAACATCACATAGTTTGGTAGAGAGCTTACACCATTTACAAAACAATTTGAAATTGAATTATTTTGATAATCAATTGGAAAACTAGTATTAGGCCTATTGCTCAGATAATCTTTTTCGACAGATTAGAAAAATAATATTAAAAGAAGCAAATTGAATTCAATTCAATAATAGTTATAATATTATAGTAATAATAGTAATGAGAACATGTGGCGTGATTGGAAAGCTTTTTATAAATTGGGCCTCGATTATTCAGAATGAGAACATGTGACGTGATTGGAAAGCCTCGATTATTTCTCACGATGAAGAGTGTAATAATTAAACATTCTTGGTCTCAAACAAGTGTATCTCACTTTCCTCCTAATACACATTGTAATTGATTTTCATTGTATTTATAGGCCTAATTGTAATTTGCTTCACTCGCTCCCCCTCTAGGAAGTGTAGACGATGGTTCTCGGAATGATAATGACTCGGGTAAATGATGTTCTCCTTGTACGTTTTGTGTCGGTTAAATTCTTGACATTTGTAAAACTAAACCTACTCTGTTTCACAGTGTCTTAGATGATTAATAACATTTTACACAGTAGGCTTATAGTGTGTATTGTTTGGTAGGGCCCTTATAGGGCTGAAGTGGGGAGGTGGAGTTCATTTGAGGGAGGTGCTTATTCAAGGGATATGTTATAACATTTATAATCAAATAAAATCCTCTAATAGATATATGAAAGGTGGTAAAAAAAGAATAACAAATACTTGGTAAATTGTAGATAACAGTGCGATGAATTCTACTACAAATAGTATCATTGTGTTACTATAAATATAATACAATATTGTCTGTATAATTGTGGATGGGTGTTTATTAGATAGTTGGGTTGGGGGTGGCGTTTATTAAAATAAATGTCATCCTAATAAGTAATACATTATTTAATTTAAACATCTTTTGAAACTAACTTCCGCGGTAAGAAGACGTTTAAGACGGCTTGCAACATGGGCAGACATCCCGGTCCAAACGGGACACAGATAGCCTATAGTTATTCCTGCCAGCTTACTCAATAAAACTCAGCTTACTCAATAAAACTCGGCTCTCGGGATTTCACTCGATTTTAAACAAAATGTCTTATCATCAGATCTCCCTATGTAATTTTATAATACTATTCCTCACAATATATTCCGATGCTTTATGGCGTATATTTAATTTGATCTTTATTAATTTGCAGTATAATTTTAATTTTTTAACTACCGAACCTTCACACGCGCGGTCTGATCCGAAAATAATCAAAAAAGTAAAATGGCTATATAGCCACTAACGGCAAACTTAGTTGAAACCTGGAAGTTGCAAGGTGAACATGTGAACTTATCGTGAACCCGGAAATTACTTCGACCCGCGTACAATTGAAATTGAATTGAAAATATACTGATGAAATAAAAAATGTTATTATAAAACCATTTATAATATCTTCCTAAGATAGAAATATGGAACAATAGCGTAGTACTGAAAACTAATGTTATCAAATCTACGTTTCGCGGTACATCTAAGATAGATAAGGTAGGCGGAGATTTATACCGAAGTTTTACCATTGTGCTCGCCTATTTCAGAAACCATAATTTATATATAGATGCTTGGTTCCGACTAGAAAGTAACACAAGGACGTAAACGCAACGCAAGCGAATTGACTAATGACAATATACAGTTTGAAAAATTCACTATTATGATACGAGTTACAGGTACTGATCTATTATGATTGTTATTCTTTTTATCTTGTATATAAATACATTGTAATATCCGGATTCTTAAATGAAAACAAACAAATGAAAATGAAAAACTCACAAGGGGATTGTTCTTTCTGTGTAAAATATTTTTAAACGAGATAGATGATAATGATGATCATTGTCAAGTGTATAGAAAAAGAATTTTATAAGAAAATTAATTTACAAAAAAAAGGAGATAATACTGAATTAAAAAATGTAACAATTGTGCTGATGAATTGTAACGACATTTGGAATTAACATAATTATATGATTTTATGTAATGATGAATGTGAATAAAAGTAGTGTTTGCGCTACAAAAGAGAAAAAAAAAAAGTTATACAAATTCACTGATTGTGATTGGTCAAACTACTTTGCGATTACCTCATTGCGTTAGTGGGCACCAAGCCTAAATGAATAAATATAAACGGAATGAACCGACCAATTAAAAACAATAATCAATCAACTGATCATGACTTAACCACTTATAATCAAACCGAAATAGTCATTGTGGCAATGAGTAATCTGGTTGGTAGTTTTGCGATGTTTTCTTCCAAGATTAGCTTTTGGTTTTGTGTCAGGACATCATCTGATTTTGTGATACCCTGTTAAAGTCACAGTTCTGACACTTGGCATGTGACACGACAATGGGTCTTGATTAAGCAAAATCAAATTATAATACAAATAAATATGTATATGGCTCCAATTCATGGTGTTGGTTGACAAATTTAAACTCCGTAACATTTCTGAAATAATTTTTGTTTTAGATTATTAAAATAAATTAGGTGAAGTTAAAACAGAAAGTGGAAGAGAGTTTTCCAAAAGCAAGAATATAATAGTATTATATCTAGTATATAACAGTATAATCTTGGATTTCGCATTACTTATACTTTAGAAAAAAGAAACAACAAATGTGTTTCATTTGAAAATAATGGTGCCAGGCATTCTATTGGCCTACTATTCCTCCCTAGCTTTGTTCCTTCAGCCAGACATCACTTAGTAAGTTTTCTATATTATACAACAACAACTTTTAGTGAATAAATGAAAATGAAACATCTTTTTAAATTAAACTGTCAGAATACAAAAAGACTCATCAGACTAAAACGTACGTTGTTATGTTTATATAGGCCTTGGCCTACGATTATTTATTAATCTATCCTGATGAGTTAACCCACCATACAACACTAGTTGAATAGTAAGGGATATTTATAGTTTTGAATGTTGACAAAGTTTTACTTAATCCATGTTGACGAGTTAATCCACTTTACAACACTAGTTGAATAGTAAGGGTTATTTATAGTTTTGAATGTTGACAAAGTTTTACTTAATCCTGGATTATGTTATGTTTAATATAGGCCTAACGCTTATTCTTTTACAAAGTTTTACTTAATTCGTATTGACGAGTTAATCCACTTAATTGACAAGTAGCAACATTTTGCTACGATCATTGTTATTTGGATTTATCGAAAACCAAACTAAAGACTGCCTTTGTTTGTTTTTATTGTTTGTTTTTATTGATTTTGTTTGTAAATCATGTCAAGATAATAACAAACCTATACGGAGCACTGTAAACTGTTGTTTTTCCCCGCCAAATTGGACGCCATATTGGATTCTGGAGTATTTATTGGATTCTAAGTAGTTATTTAAGTAAGCCTCTACTAATTTTAATCATTAAAACACAACTGGAAGTAACAAAAACCGTTAGTTGGTTTACCCTATCCCCTATATATAGGTATCTATGTGTGTTAATTGGCATTTGTGTGTGTTATATAAGCCAAAATATAAAAGTGCCGTCAAAAAATTTTCCCGAAGACCCTGGGATGGGGATTGTTTTTTTGACATTCTATACGGTATACTCTATCAGAAAAACAAAAATAAAACATTTCCTATACTTTTTTCTCGCAAATGTGTATATTAACTTTTCTGCACCCAGGCTATAGATAAATTATTAACTTTAAGCTCCTATTTTATTTGATGATGTAACCCATTAACTAATTCTCTTGATTATTAATATTAAGTACAAATTAATTTCAACTAATTAACCATATTTTAGTAGACCATAGTTTTCTGTCGAAAATCGAAAATTCTTTCCATTCTTGAATCTTTTCTCTCTCAATTGTTATGTAAGCTTATTTATTTAACTATAAGTTAGTACTGACTGTACTATGAACAAGGTCTACTTAATTTTTTTTTCTGAAATATACAGACACACAATTGAAGAATATATGTACAAGCGTAATATATTTTAACCGATTCTAATATCACTGGTATGGACACTAAGGAATAATAATAATAAAGTTAAAAGTTGATGACCTTTATACATAGGGGTGTTCAAATTCATGTTACTTCACTGGTGCAGAAATAAGAAGAAAGTAAACAAGTTTGAACAGTTTGTGAATATCACAGGCGCACAAAAAAAACATGAATAATACGGAAGATCGTGGTGGTTTGTTTGTCTGCTAGGCCATCGAGACACCTGGTGCTTGGTACAAAATCATATAATACAATAGTACATACTAATAGTAGGCCCGTTTGTACAACATTTTTTTGTTTGTTTTATCTTTATACTGGACTGATCTCCAGAGGGCCCAGTTGGTGATCAGTGGCTGTGATGTACTAATACACCGGGGTAACCCCCTACTCGTCTCGAAAGATGTACTAGGTTCTTTAAAGTGCACACGAGCTAGATGTGTACACTGGGCCTACGGTTTATAGTCCTTATCCAAGAAGACTCGTTCTACCACCAGAACCATGGAGTGAGTGAGCCTCGAACCCCTGCCGATGTTATGGCTATGTGATTACGGTTCCAATCTTAACCGCTCGGCCACTCACTCATTAAACAACAAAGATTGTAAACGTGATTTCCAGGTAATGTTTACCAATCAGTGCTAATAATAACATAAAGCAATAAATGAACACAAAGTCTACACATTGAGCATAATACAAGTTTATCCCGTTACTTCATGTCTGCTGATCTAAAAGCGTCGCAATGTTTGCCTGGATAAGGTGTGTGTCTATTTATTTAAGTTTTGTATTTTAGAATTAGACATTCGTTTAGTATTCGATAGGCCTACGACATCAATGTTTTTAATTTTAAACGTTTTCTGTGATGTGTTGTGTACATATATCTATCTGATAACTATACATGTTTACCTATGGTGTGAAGAATGAATTAGGTTAGTGTGACGACCAACAAACGTCTTAATAATGCATACAGAAGTGAAAGTTAGAGTGTGTCTGTATGTTACGGCAAAGGAGAAAGATAAAGTTACATTAATAGCGTTTTTTTTATTATAGTGAGTGGTTTACTTTGGGATCATTGGAATTGTTAGCCGCTGGTTTGTCTACAGCACTCGGAGTTAAAGTTTGGTCCCCGGGAGGACTATCCAGATCTCAACGAAGATCGAATGGTTATCGCAAGCTTACCATCCATGACATCTTTCATCTTTCGCATACAATGGTTCCACGGGAGAAATCATTTACTGGTAGAGAGACTGTTGTAACATTTACATCGGTCAAAGGAACAACTGATGTCACAATAGCACCAGGAACAAAATGGTCACAGTTGAAGAAATCGGTAGGCAGACAATTACACACCAATGCAGAAATAAAATTTAAATTAGGTGAAATAGATCTACGTGATGAATGTACAGTTGAATTGGAACAACTAAATGGTGTACCTGTACATGTCATTGAACAACCAGAATGCGTCTATGAATTAGATCCTTCTCTACTCGCTAAGAAATACAATTACAATTTCACTCGCAAGGACGATGGTGATGCCGTCTACATGAGGGGGGGGGGGGGGATATCAGTATCACCGACCATGCGGATGGTACAGATATGCTGTTGCTGTTAAAGATGTCTACGGATATGATAACACTTGGCTTGGACCAGGCGGCATACGTACGGAAACTAGTCCTGATGAATGGCCGGTCTCGTACCACGGAACCAGCATAAGAAAAAAGGGTGAGGTTGTTGACAAACAATCCAACACAAATGAACCGGAGTATATTAACGGAGTTTACAGCAGTCCATCGTTGACCATGATAGAGGATATATATGCCGAGACTTTTAAGTATAAAGGAAAAAGTTACAAGATCGCTTTTCAGAATAGAATCAATCCAGACATTGATGGTGGTCACATGAAAATCATTCCAAAGGAGAAAACAAAACTTAAAAAAGCTGAATACTGGGTTTCACCAATGGAAGACCCAGCAGAGGAAATATATGATGTCAGACCATGGTATCATTATTAAGCTGGACAATTAAAAATCCTAAAGCCTGGTCTATTTTAGGGTCTAAAATCTTAGTTGACAAAATTCAACAACATAAGCGCAACGCAAGTGAGTTGACCAATGACGAGCAGAAATTCAGATGATTCACGTGTCGTGATTGGTCAAATTCATTATGTTGCGCTTATGTCCTAGTTGGAACCAATTGCTTTATACTAAGATGGATAACACAGTCTCACGATGAGTTTAATGCGTAGTCAACGCCCTATACAGCGCTTATTCTGGGTTATAGTGTTCATGTTTTCCTAACTGTAGGTTAGACGAATGAAACGTTACTAATAAACCATCTGGGACTTAATTATACTTTATTTCAGGCAAGTAGCGTAAATGTATTTTATGTAAGTTGCATGTACAGAGAAATAAAGATAAACTGAGTAATGTAGCATAATAAATATATTATTTCTATAATATTGCTAAAAATCAGATTTAAAAGTCCATAATATTTTATAATATTGCTTTAAATTAAATTAAACGTCCATGATTAATCTTAATGTTAACATTTACTTTTGTATTATTGCAAATGTAATAAAACAAAATGTTCTTAATGCTCTACAAAAATAGAGAGCAAATTACAATTATATCATAAATAAAATTTTCATTAAAAATATCAATGAATGAACTATGACGAAAGAAGTAAGTTTTTACTTTCCTTTACCAGAGTCGATCTTTTTCCATGAATACCGTATATAAGATTTGAAGTTTTACATTTATTGTTACGCAGTAGAATATATACAACTATCTGAATATATACAGTACAGTACATTATATACTTTGGTTATATGGAGTATTAATAATTGTTAATTCATTTAAGACATAATATAATTAATAATAAGTCTGAAAACAATTAATTGAATTATGTAGAATACAATACAAATGATGTAGCATAGTTCAGTAAGGAAGGCGAATAATTAATCAATATACACATAATAATAATTGTCAATACTTTTACTTGATCTAATATAAAAGTTATTCTCTAAAACTATAGTTTTCAAAGTTTCAAAAGAAAACTGGTTGTATCGGGTTATAAACATCCATCCCATAGTATTTTTTACAAAAACAAAAAGTGCATTTAAAAACACTCAAAGGATGGTAAAAAAAGTATCTAACTCCTAAACATTTTGGTAAATAATTATATATACTTTCAACTAATAAAAACCATCTGTATCGAGTCTTTATTCAGTAACAATATTCTTTTACATATAACTATTGAAGCAGTTTTGTTTGTTTTGGTCATAAATTCCTGCTTTACTTCAATTCTGTGCAGAGTAAAGTTGTGCAATTGTTTTCCATGTGTCAACAGCATGGCTTAAAGTTATGGTGTCTGATAAATTGTCTAGTTCAGTAATTTCAGCATTCTCGTTTTTAATTCCATAATATTCTTCCAGTGTGCAAGAAATTCTGAAAATATACATTTGTTTTTATATAAGATTTTAAGTCGGCATGAGTGAGTGAGTATGAGTAGGGAGTGAGTTTGAATAGTAAGTGAGTATGAATAGGAGCGAGTTTGAATAGTAAGTGAGTATGAATAGGAGCGAGTTTGAATAGTAAGTGAGTATGAATAGGAGCGAGTTTGAATAATAAGTGAGTTTGAATAGTAAGTGAGTATGAATAGGAGCGAGTTTGAATAGTAAGTGAGTTTGAATAGTAGTGAGTATGAATAGTAAGTGAGTATGAATAGTAAGTGAATATGAATAGGAGCGAGTTTGAATAGTAAGTGAGTTTGAATAGTAAGTGAGTATGAATAGTAAGTGAGTATGAATAGGAGCGAGTTTGAATAGTAAGTGAGTTTGAATAGTAAGTGAGTATGAATAGTAAGTGAGTATGAATAGGAGCGAGTTTGAATAGTAAGTGAGTTTGAATAGTAAGTGAGTATGAATAGTAAGTGAGTATGAATAGGAGCGAGTTTGAATAGTAAGTGAGTTTGAATAGTAAGTGAGTATGAATAGGAGCGAGTTTGAAAAGTAAGTGAGTTTGAATAGTAAGTGAGTATGAATAGTAGCGAGTTTGAATAGGAGCGCGTATGAGTAGTGAGTAGTGCAAATTTAGTGAATTGAAGAAGAAGAATAGGAATACAATAAATATAAATAGGGTACAATTTAAACTTACGGCCAAATTTTCCTGTCTTCATCCGATTGGTCACTAAGGTTCAAAACAATATATTCATAAAGTTCCCCACACAGTTGATCTAAATTACTGAACCTTAGCTGAGCTTTCAGATCATCTTTGCTCTTATCAGTCAATTGTTGTTGATAATCTTCTCCAACTCCATCAAATGGATCCTGAAAATCATCAAAATAATTATCTTTTTATATGTGACCGAGAAAGGAAAGTTTTTGTAATTTGTGAGCCATTAATCTAATAATCCTCTGTTTCAATTGTTATGTATTTGGTTAGCAATAGGCCTACATGTATGTTTTATGAACGTGTATGAAACAGAACTGAATTTTTAAACGGCTAAAAAAAATCGATATTTACCTGAAAGTTATTGGTAAGTCTCACAGCTTTATCCATTGCGAGTAGCTGCCAAAGGGCCAGGACATGTTTCAGACGACAATGACGTGAAGCCTAGTAAGAATAATACTTTGTCATAACTACTTTTTATTTTATGTACACAAAAAAACAATGTGCAGTTTCAAATTTTATTAATATTGAACGAAATAGTACACACCAAATATTTACAATATTAGGAATTATTTTATTTTTGCAAAATATGGCTACAGCTTTGTATACTGTACAAGATGTATTCATTCCTTGTCATTGTAAAATGTAGGGAATGTTTTTTTGTTTAAATTGATTGATCCTCAATAAACTATACTTGGATGTAGCCCTATATTTTCTGCTTAAAAGTTATTAAACAAATTAAGATTGGCAATTAAAAATCCTAAAACCTGGTCCTGGTCTATTTTAGGGTCTAAAATTTTAGTTCTCACTTGTACACAATTCAACAACATAGGCGCAACGCAAATGAGTTGACCAACCAAGACAAGACCAATATTATTCACCCAACTGTAGACCTAATATATATACTGTATATAGTACTGACATGACAAACAATGTATTAGGAATTAATTACCGTGGCACTTTTTAGCATTTTATTCTGTGACATAGCAAGTTTATCTCGCAAGTAGTTGTTGATCAACATGTTGCCTTCCGGTTTGTAGTTAGCGAGGAAACCAATAGCAATATCCAAAGATGCTAAACATCCACACAGATCTTGGTATGACTTCAGTTCAGCTATGATGTTGCATTGTAGAGCTTTTGACAATTCTTCCTGCAAATTAAAGAAAAGCTGTGTAATAATAATGTTGTGGGTTTTTTTTTGTTTAATTTTTTTATATATAAAATATTGTACATGATATATTGTAATGTGACACAAACAACAGTCTGTTGTGGTCTAAGCAACTACTCTCAGAAAGAAAATGTGTGGATTTTTCAATACTAAAGTTATCAATATTATAGACTATCTGAGATCAAAAGATTGTTTTTTGAAGTATTTCAGTAGTCTTAAAGACAACCCCAGCTAAAAAACATTATTTTATTAACTTAAATTTGTATCAACATTTGAAGAAGGGCATTAACTTGTCAAATTAAAAAAAAATTGATATTATATTTTTTACATTTTTAAGATCAAAACCTTTTTTGGAAAGGTTAATAAATGAATTGCTTGATAAAGTACTACTATATTTCTGTTTGGTAGAATAATATATAATATATTGTATTAGTGTTACAAACTTAAAAAGTGAATCTGAATAATAGCCATGAATCTTAAATTTTACCTGCGGAATATTATTTCGCAAATTCTCAAAGATAGCAGCATGTCGAACATCCTCACGGAACAAAAGATGGTCAAATTTGCAATTGATAAATGCACGTCCTCTGACGAATCTTTCAATTACTTGGAGCTCCAGACCAGCCAAGTTATATTCAACTCGGTTCTCTTCCATTGGTCGTACTATATACTGACACTGCGACAAAATTAATGGAAGCAAATCACGGTCTGGGTCATAGACGATCAGATGCGACTGTAATAAATCTGATTTCGTCTGCACTTTACTGAAAAAATAAAATAAAAAACACTTTTAAACTGTGAATATTAATTAGTCCTCAAAAAAGAATTTATGTAATTGTCATGTTGCATTGAACTGTGAACATCTCAAGCAAATTAAATCAAAACCAATTAAAACAGCTTTATTGTTTCACCCTAGCTATACTATAATTAAGAAATGCCAGGTGTTCCCATGAATTTTGGAGGTACTAGGACAATAACTGCAATTATATTAATATTAAAAATGTATCATGTCACTAATCTAAAAAGTAGTATAAAAAGAGATACCACCAATCATTATATTATATTGATGAGCTGCATCTTTTTGAAAATTACACCAATAAGTATCATTAAAATATTCAGGTCAACATAAAGCACAGAAAACGTATGTGTACACAGGAACATTTTCGCAAAATTAAGCATAAAAATTGAAAGAAATACTCAAAATAAATTGGTAAAACTAACCTTAGTTGCTCATTTCGGATGTTTTGAAATTTTCCAAGAAATTCATTTTGTGTATTTACAAGAAAATCTACAAGACCAGTGCTACAGAGCCCCGATCCCTGCATTGTTGGTAACAGTATCGCCATGTTGCTGTTGCACGTCAAGGTTTCCAAAAAGCATTCTTTTGAGACTGGTGCTTTGACTAAAATCATTAATCAAAATTGCAATAAATGTATTTTCTTTTAAATATCTAATTATTATTGAACAACTTAGCCAATTTCATAATAATGTCGTTTGTAGAAAATAGGAAGATTTCTATCTATCTACAGAAGGTGCTTTAATATAAAAAAATAACATTATTGTAGTAAAATCTGATCCCTCCTGAGCAATACTTTTTTAATTTTTTTTTTAAACAACATAATATATACAGTAAGAGAAAAAAAGTACATCTATTTAATATAAATTTAATGTAAAGAAAGAATACTTATTTCAGTTCTAAATGTATAAACATAATTTTACCTGTTGCTGCCACATCTTGTCTGAGAAAATTCCATGCATAAAAAAATGTGTCAATTAAACGTTTGAACTCTGAATGCTCTGAGACTGAAACGAACAATAATTATTATTATTATTTTATTTCTGCATCTTGGAATTGGCATCATTGTAATTATTATCAGGCCTGGACCATACCTACAAAACTTTATATAAAAGTGCTTTACCGTTTAGGTTTTAATGTAACAAAACAAAGATAGAAAATAATATAAATAAATAAAAGACTATTATTCCTTTTAAGACAAGTATAGCAATTTCACTGTCATATTAAGGTATAAAGAAATTGGTTTACAGTAACAAACAATACACAAAACACCTACCAACTGGTAGGTCAGAATCTCAAATCCCAAGTTAAAATACTAATAACTTATTCATCCATTATTTATTATTTATTCTTCCATCAGATTAAAAACCTAAAGAAAAACTATTTACCAACAAAGCTCTATTAAATATCAGTGAAAATAATTACCAGGGAGTTGGTCCAAAAACTTTGAGATGCTTAAGGTGATTGCTTCAGACAAATCTATATGTCGATTAAACTTGTTGATTAGTAGACGTTGTAATTGTACTATGTCAGGTAGATATCGCACAAATCTTAGATGCTTTTCCTGCAACAAAAAATGTTTTAATAAAGTATTTTATATAGTATATACAGAGCAAATCTGTATGCAGTAGCGAACTATTGATTAAAGTATACTTATTTCGCATTTTTAACTATTTCAAATGTTAATGTGAACAGAAATGTCTTGCTACTATAATTTTGATTAGTACTGTATTATGTATAATTAAATACTATTATTGCCAGTTTCTGAATTACGAATCACAGTCATACAGTAGTCTAACTAACTATCTAACCTTTTCCATAAAATTCTTAAGTACAAGCAAGGAATTATCATCTTGCTCATTTTCCAAAGCTTGATGGATGCTGTGTATTGTGATGCGACTACGATACTGCCAAACGTGAGATGTGTCAGCCAGATTACCAAGGTCTTCAGGCTCAATTGGTGCATTCAGCAAACACATCAGGGGGTCATTGCTAAGACGTTTGTCCTCGCTTAATGCCTTGTTTGATTTGTGGATCATTTTGTCCAGACCCTAGATAAACATTAAAAGTACGTTTCAGGAACACAGTTACATTTAATGAGTGGAAGGGATGCTGAGGTGTAAAAAAAATTGACTTGGTGAATGCTTTAATCATGCTTTAATTCAACCTCAACCCAGTTGAGTTAAATTCCTGGGGTCAAATTTTCAACAGCTTACAAAATCCTCTTTACTTTGTTTTAAGTAAATTATTTTTCTTAAGTCAGTTTTCAGAGTAATGATGTCCATAACATAAAAAGGACTGGTTTGATACTAAAAGATACAATTTTTCACCTTTTTAACTATGATTTAAGCAAAAAGATTGATAGTCTACCTGAAGGACAGGTTTTATGTAAGCTGCTGTAAAGTTTTCTTCCCAAGTCTTTCTACAATTCTTCGATGTTAGCAGTTGCTGAAAACCAGTTTGTAATTTTTCTATAGAACAAAATAATGAACTTGATTAATCAACAAAAATAAAAACAATTTTCGCTTTTGACAATAAAAAATTAAAATAAAGGCTTTTGGAAAGTTAGCAGATGAATTTAGGCATCACTGTTTGGATAGTGAATATTTTACCAAATCACTGATTTGTAGATCCTGCTGCTTATAATTTGTATGACTAATTGTTAACCTGTCTGGCAGTTGTCAAGCATACAGTTGTGACGCTGATGCCATCACACCCTGTGTGAGATGAGATGAGATTTTTATCTTAAATCTTTTAACTTCTTACAAGACCTTGACCCACACAAACAGTGTGACTTACCTGCAACTCTTCTTTGAAAAATATTGTCAATGACTTTATGCAGAATAAAGATACAGTCATCCCTGCTTTTTCCTGTTGTCACTGACAAGAGCCATATATCATTATGCAGATGTTTCCATAGAAATTCAAAGACATTTAGTGGTGTTGGTTTAATGATGGTGATAATTGGCTAAAAAAGAACACATTTTTTTTATTCAAAATTATAAAGTTTAAATATCTTTGATAAAAAACACTAACAGCTAAATTGATATATGTATAATACAACATTAAAACGCTACCTGAGGTCCATGTTGGCACTCTGTACCCAGTAGCATGCTGCCATGCAACAGGAATCGGACAATAGCAGTTGCTACACAGTTCATGGATCTTTCACAAACAATCTGGTTACCATGTGGCTGAGCTTCGCCTAGCACATGACCTGTTGATGTTGTATCGACCCTGTAAAAAATGTAAACATATCATTATACCTTCTTTAAGTACAATACATTTTTTTTGTGATATTGATCTGAGATATTTAAGGATCTGAGCCAACAGAGTAAATATTTGAGTATAATGCATAAATGAAATCTTTCTTAACAGTACACCAATTAAGAATTGACAAAGACATTTATTTTCAGTTGAAACAAGTTCTTAACAAAAATTCATCAATAGTAGATCTAGAGTAGTAGATCAATAAAGACTGGCTTTAAAAGTGTGCTGGCAAAAAAAATAAATATAAATTTTATTGTCCAGAAGATTGGCTGAAAAACAATCAATACTTATATATAATATTGCAACTGTTGAAACCTGAATTAATTTTATTAGTCATTTATTTTTTTATTCCCTTACCTTCACTTATATTTATAATACAATGAATAAACTAAAATGATTAAATTAACGAATGGCAGGTATTCAAATAATGAGATTTGTAAAATCAAAGTTACAACTTTACATTTTAGTAACTTCAATTGATGTGTTGTCTGAACGTAATCTATGTTGCTGCCCTCCAATTGGCAAGTTACATTCAAGACAATATCCAGTAAAAGTTGCTCTGCCACACTGAAAATACAATAGGAAATTCTTTAATAGTGATAATACAAAAATATTATCAATTAAGATGTAGGCTTAAGTCCAAAAAGGTAAGGAGTACATTGTTACCACTATTACTATATAAAGTAAAAATGAAAAACATATACAGTAGGCCTACCTTGAACACAGAGACACATAAACACATAATTATTATGTTTTAGTGAGGTCTATGTTTTTAATATGTATAGTAAGAAAACCCTGGGGCATTTGGTCTTTGTTTTAAAGTTCAGTTTAAAATTTAATTAAAAGCATAAGCAAATCAGGGCCAGTATACTTACATCTCCAATAACGTAAGGGTGACCATTTGGACATTCTACAGTAAAAACAAATAGAGTATTATTAAAAAACACTGATCAAAAGTTTAGTTGCTAGCTGCTTGACTCCTGGACAACCGTAGTGGCAAGGATCTCTATCTACTGTAGATAATTGGTGCCTAATAAAATTGCAAAAGACGAGAGTGACAAGGGTGTATAAAACTGTAGGATCTCATACAAATATGAAGTAAAATTAAAGTGACCTTTAAGTTGACTTACGATTCCATGTCATGTTACGCTCAGTATTTGATCGACGGAGTGCCTTCACAGCTTCCATTGTATTATCTTGTGGCATTGCTGGTAAAAATGAATTCTAAAATGGAGAAATAACGCAAGTTTTGCATGGTATGTTTCAAAAGTTTAAAAAAAAGAATGGCTGAATTTATAATCCTGTTACTTGTTGGTGTCCTACTGTACGAAGAAGACTGGCTGTCATGAATTGGCTGTCATCCTCGTGCATCTATATATAAATTTACGTAAGGGCAAAATTCGATAAATCTCGGTTTATTTCTAGAATTTTTACTCGATGGTATATAAAGTTGGTTCATACTTTCGGTACTGATTTTAACCATCTGATGTAACCCTGTTTACTAATTAAATTGAGTTAGGTAATTAGTTATTGACGATTAAAACGAATTTAGGTTTAACGATTTGCCCCAAATAGGGGTGTTTTCCAATCGTGGTATACACTGTCTAATGAATGTCCATAGAAAAATACCCGCACACAATAATACGAGTATGCTTCGCATTTTCCTATCTCCTCCTACGATAATTGTTTTTAATAGCTGAAAACCGGTTGAACAGCTCGAGTATAGCATCATAATGTTGAAGACAGGCCGATTTTCTTTAAAAAATACTATTTTGATAGATTTAATATACATTTTATACAACTGCTTTGATCTGCGATAAATGGAACATTCCAATCTCTGTTCCACAAGTGTCTATTCCCTCAGGCGTCGTAAAGACAAGTACTGTACAGTCATAACAGAAATTCGATCCATTTTATCCAATCTGTGCTGCAGAGGTTGGATATAGGTAATTGTTTTAACGGATAATGAGCTAGCCTTTCCAGTCGCCGTCTATTATGTACAATCATCTTTATTATTGCAGTTAAACCACCACCCACACCACCACCCTCCCCCCCCCCCCCCCTCAATGGCATGAGTAGCGTTGTAAAGCCAGTAGAGGACAGGCCTACAGTACAAAGGATCACATGCCCTAAACGCAGAACAACTTTGGTGGTTAGGAACCAACTTAAGTATGAATTGGCTCTAAGAAACAATTGAAAACCATTAGACCTACTAATTAAGTTGAGTTAGATAATTATTCATTGACGATCAAAGCGAATTTACGATTTTCCCCGAATAGAGGTGTTTACTTTATTACTGACAGTTCCTTCTGAACGTTTATATTAATTAATAATGTAATTACTGTACAAAAAAATATAAACGTCGTATTAGTGATGTATCGTTACATGTACTGTACTATTTCAATCGACTGTACGGTGACAGTTTCAACAAAGTATTAAATAGCAATGTTTTACTGTGTTTAGTCATGGAGGTATAAATACCTCCATGGTTTAGTGGTATATTATTTGTAAAACATGAAAACAATTAATATTTCGTTACTAAATGGATAAAGAATATATTTAAAAATTGTTTGTCTTTGCACCCATCCTCTTCCCCATCACTCAACCCTCATGTTGCATACAAAACACAAATTCAGTTTGTTTCAAAACAATTCGTTCCTGTAAACGACATGTAATAGTGTCCTTTATGTACATTTGAAGTCGCCAATTTTTTAACTCTGAAATTACTATGTATTCGAGAACCATCTGTGGGCACGACCATCTAGTTTCTCATAATTCTCTGTCCATTCATTTATTTTGTTTATAGTCATTGCTATAATCAATGTGGTAATTTGTAAAATCCTTGTATTCCACATTTTCCAATTGATTACTCAGAATTTAATCTGGATAACATCAAATTCATTAAGGTACTTGCTACTTATTGTAAGTGTCAAATTATATAATATTTTTCGTTTACTTCAACCATAGAGATGTTTCAACATTTGCCTCCATTTAATAGGAGGCATTCTAGGCATATGTATGGCATCCTCTGACTTTTGCATTTGCTTTGTTGCAGTTTAGGCTTAAGATTGTAGGGCTGATTATCAATAATCTAATTACTGTAGTTATTATTTGAGTTTAAAAGTATCTTACCTGCATGTTAGAAGGATTTCTCATCAATGTAGCAAGGCATTGTGTCAATGATTTTCGATCAACTACATTTAGAACAATTTGAAGGTGATTCACAGCTCCCTGAATACCGTAGTCTTGATGACTCAAACCAGGCATGACTCTAAGAACATGCTGCACATTCTGTGCTCTGTTCATCAACAATGTGTCTGCTAGATCCTTTACAAACAAAATTTACATTTTGATTTTGTTACTTATGTATTTTTTTTTTCATTGACATTGAGAATTTTGTACTGACAATAATAATCACATTTTTACTTACCTTACTTTTGAGGAATGCAAAATTCTGAAAGACCTTTCCAAGCTTTTTTTTAACCTAAATAAAAAATCATAGAGAAGCTATGATTGACTGATTGCGCAATTTGTATTTTTGGTAATTCAAATAAACTTTTCCAAAAAATACAAACTATTTAATTAAAAATTAATTCAATTAATTAACATTACATTAACTTACCTCTGAAGAGATCATTTTAATGCCTACTTGTGTTGTTGCGTTCATTGTTATCTCTCTGAATACGGAAAGGAGCAAGCAAACTTCTTTTTGCTTTTCTTGTCCTTTTACACTCTACAGTACATAAACAAAAATGGTAGAATTTTAAATATAAACTGCATATAAGTATGACTCACCAGTTATAGTTTATTTTCATATATAAGTGTACTGTGGAACCAAAATGTATAACATTGAGCTCGTTTGAATCTTTACAAATGTGAAAATGAAAGTATTCTACTCTAGAAATAATTATTATCAACATACCAGAATCACTTTTGACATTTTCTTATATTTTTTATCCACTATGCATTCGCCTACTGCTTCCCGAATGGTCTTATACATATCTCCAAGAATGACAAAACAATCTGGAACACTTTGCTCCTATTTGTGGTAAAAACAAAATTAAAATAAAATTATACATTCACCATTTAGAATCTTACAGTTAAAAATATTAATTAGTTGTCTGTGTCCATCCATTAATTGAGAGGTCTTTGTTTTTGTAAATGTGTTTCCACTATCAATTATAGTTTTGACTATTCCATGGTTGAATAGGCACATATCCATAGATCTGAAGGACTGTAGCAAATATTACCACATTTGTATACACTTTACTTATTCTTAAACAGATGACATTTAGAACAATGCAAGTGTGTACCATAAGAGTATACATAATGTATTGTTAGGAGGCTTTATTACCCACTGTAAAGAGAGATTATCTGTAAAATAACAACTAAACAAAAATGCAGACCTGAACCTTCAACTCATCTGGCAAGATCCAGTTCAACTGTCCATCTCCTCTGAATTGGTTGACAGCATCTCTACCATATGCCTTATACATGTATCTTATTAGGTACAGCTGAGCTTGCTTGTTCCTCCTACAAAACCCACAAGCTTCTCTAAGCAGCATGCTTAGCTAAAAAATAATTTGTCATAAATAGTCAATACATATGAAAAAGTTATAAAGTTTTTAGCTGGTTCACATCTGAGTAAGTGCCAATGACACATCTTGTTGACATGCTAACCAAACAATTATTTATTGACAAACAGTTAATGCTCTATTTGATAAGCAATATAAATAAAACTAATAATCAAATAAAAACTTACAAGACGCTTCACGTTTATTGAATGTTGGTGTTGCTGTGTCACATCAATGAGAATAGTAAATGCATACCGTATCTGCGATACAGCCTCAAGTAACTTTACACTTAATGAATCTTCTAACACGTGTTGCCTGGTAAAGAAAGTTACAGCACTCTGCAGTTTCCTATGAGCATGCTCTATGAGCTCACATGTTTTATTATCTGCAGAGTCTTGAGAGACACGTGAATAGTATGTGTCCTAAAAGAAATCGGATTAGGAAAGATGTGTTTAATATTTTATTTATCCAGTCCAAAGTTTATTATCTAGTGATGACCTTCTTTGACTGGGTGTTTGTTTATATTCACCTAAACTTCACTTGCCTAGCAGTTATACTCTAGAAGACTACTGAAGTACACTACAACAACGGAAATGTCAATTTATTTTTATGTACCAAAAATCATAATGCTTTACTAATGTTAATATTACCACAGAATAAAAGTTCATTTCATGCAATAGTCACCTATACATGATATAAGGGTACACTAGTTGTTCAGATGGTAGACTTAAAATTCAATCAAATAGGGGTAAATTTATACTCTAAACAAAAACTTAAAATAAGAATGAAGAACATGTATTAAACTTAATGACATAGAGTAAAAAAGATTCTTTTAAATTGTAGTTTTGTGATGATTACATATACCAAAGAATATATATAACAAGAATGAGTATTCCGCGATTTTTGCATGAGAAATTTGTAACAGAGAGCTCCAGAGAGTGATGCCCGCCCTCATAAGGGCGGATGTATACATACTAAATAAGACTTGATTTAATAGATATTATACATGTCACATTAAATAGAATTATGATAATATATTTCGCAATTGTAAACTATTTTATAATACATATTTATTAACAAACTAGTGTACATTCACTTTTACAGACAATTATTTACTAACATGCTAAATTAGTTCACAAAAAAGGCCTAACACAGCAACACCAAAATCAACAAATCGTTACTCAGCACGGCCTATTCTTTACCATTGCCGCGTACTACTCTACGCCCGGTAAATTAAGTATTGTTTTTATGATATAAATTAGTATAAAATACATGTTATTTATAGGATAAAATGTTAAATGTCATTAACATTTATTTGTTTTACCAGAAACAAGTTAAATATAGGAATATTATTAAACTATCCTTCGTGAAAACGCGTAAACAGCAACACGCCCGGTCACGCTATCGTAGCGCCCGGTTGATAAAGCGAACTGTTTATACGGCAGTTTTTACTAAATAAATTGCATAAAACGAACGATTAAATATCCAAATAGCATAACATGATGTTGGCATGTAGTTGATAACATTTTTTATCATGAAAATACTACCGGTGGTCTAGCCTTTGATTATTGAAACCGTCACAAAAAGTTGTATACATCCCAGATACATCCACACTTATGGCGGCGCCCTACCACATGGACAATATTACTGTTACAGGGAAAATCGCGGATTACTCATTCTTGTGATATATATTCTTTGCATATACACACCTCTAAACAGTCTATAAACAATTTGCAGATATCACCAGCATTAGACTCTTTCATAAAAGAATTGCAATTCCTTAAATATCTGTCTACATGTTCTTTGACTTGTTCAAGACTGAAAATAAAAAAAAAAAGTGTTGAATGAAATTACAAAGAAAAAAATATCATAAACACATCTATCACTTTTAATTCTTAATCACGGTCATCATCATTACTGCTATCATAAAAATATTTACCATATAATAAAAGATAAAATAACTCACTTTGACTGAAGCAAGAGCTGAAGAAAAAATGATCTGACAACAGGATTTGGATCGATGCAGTCCTCTGGAAATGGTGACACATTCTTCGTGGCTGGTTGGTTCTGTTTCTTTGATTCTATTGTCACATATCCTAGCAACCTTTTGACAACCTCTCCACTAGGTGGAGTACCATTAGCAAAGCAAAGCTGTGAGATGACTTCCATGAAGAACGAGTTACAGCATTGCCTAAATGCATTATGCTTAGCAATTGTCTCACTAAAATGTAGTTTAGGAACACATGACAAAATGTGGTTTAATACATACAAACATAATTTTAACACAAAACACTTTCATTAAGGTTATGTTGACATGACACTCAACTCATCAAATAAATTCAACTGAAAGAAACTTGTTGCTAAAGAGCATTCATTGAATTTAACTAGCTATGGTTACCAATACCATTCATGTGACACTATTCGAAGTTGAAAGAAGAACTAGGGTATGCACTGCGAGAGCTTCTGTAAACATTGAACTGATCGCAATTAGTTGCAATTACCAATACTACATGATTGAAGTTTAGTTTGAAGCAACTGTCAGTTGCTTGGAGTGCTCATGTCAACCAGTTGAGTAGCGTGTCAACCTAAGCCCACACAGTTAGATTGGATTGATTCTGTAGATAGGATTGATGTGTGAAAATGACTTTGACTCCTAAACACAAAGACAAATTATGGAGACTGTTTTCAGCATAAGTAAAACTGAGATTGTTCTTTACACACAAAATCACTAGGAAATTCTGATCTGCACGATGCACATTTTTTCGCTTTTTCGGTATTAAAATATTTTTCAATACATCCCTTACAAAACACATGATGTTTTGGCTTACACGGAAGCAGTACAGGATCTGCAATACTCTCTTCACAAATTCCACATTTGTGGATTCCACTTCTGCAACCGCAAAGAATATTTAATTTAAATCGTGTAACTAAAACTAGTTAACCGTTTTATTGTTCAAAGGAAATAAATTGTGGTTATATTTACATTAATTTATATTGTGGGGCACTGTGGCGAAGTGGTTAGAGCATTGGGCTCGCAAAAAACCTAGAGGTTGTGTTTTCAAGCAAATAGTTTAGTCTCTCCAATGTTTCAAATTTACCTTACTTCTTACTACTGTACCTTATGTATATATACACTTAAATGGGTTTGTTGTCTGTATGTGTTACAAGGAAGTCGAGGTAATTTATTCACAAACTATAGTTATATAGAGTCCAAATGTACATGAAATTAAATGTAAATTAAAGCCCTAAAATAAAATTACTCATGAAAACTTACTTATAGTAAACTTTACCAGCGTTCATGTTCATGTCATTCAAGATCTTAACCACAATGTTTACAGACTTAGCTTTCTTTAAATTTGCTGATTTTCCTAGTCCCTAGAAGAAAAACCCATACAGTACTTTTTAAAATTTATACTATATGTTTTTGTATATATTATTTTTTCTTGAGTTTGCAATGCAATGTTCTTGTTTACAGTAAATAAACAGTGAATTGCTTTACTCTAATTCTAGAAAAATATATACAAACCAGCCACATGGCCTTGCATTTTGGTGAGATCAATTTGGCAAACTCATCATTCGTCAAAGAGACATGCTCAAAGAAAAGCTTCATTACTGTGATCCTTGACCATAAATATCTGAAAAAATGCAGAAATGTTCTTTATAAACAAATTTTTTCTGTAACAAAGAATAGGCCTACTGAAATAAGATCATTTTAGTGTAGGGTTTCATTTCATCATTGCGTCTCCTTACATCTTCTAGCATAAATTTTATATAAATGATGTTTTGCTTTGTACTGAAAACCAATGTACCTGCATTCATCTAGAATCACTTTGTTTCTTGCTCCATAAATGTCTTTATCTTTTCTGAACAAGTCCATCACTCTCTGAACAAGTGGAAACAATTTACTAATTTCCTTCAGCCATTTTCTTTGTCCTGCTTGTGTACGGAAATCATGATTGATACTGTCCAATACATATTTCAGACTTGTTACATCAAGGGTCTACAACACAAATACATATATGTGAATGTATGTCACTATAGAGTTCCTCCTAAAACTGTTTTATAGTAGGAAACAATGTGTACATCACTCTGTACAATTAGTGCCATTTCTGGCATATTTGTTTGTATAAAATGTAATAGTCAATTCTTAGTGTGCATAGTCTCAGACCAATCAATCAATATATCCACTTTCCCAAATCCATAAAATGTCACTAATTAGACTTACTGCAGTAATTACAGTAGAATAATTCTTACCATTTCTCCTTCATTTTGTATCTCTTCTTCTAGTGTTGGCAACACACCTGGGTATAATTCAATGATCTGTGAAAAGTGTCTAAATCTTGCTTGCAACTTGATAAAGGCCAAATGCACGGAAGCAACCAAATCAACACTTTTAACTTGACCTCCAAGTTTGTGTACAGTTGACAAAGATGAGTTACTTAACTGTTGGCAGAGAAGCTGTTAATGAAGAAAGAAAAAAGTTTAGCTATATTTTACTTTAATAACATCGATTCATCACAATTTTTAAATACACAGACACAAAACTGGCAGTACAACCAGATTAACCCCTCTAGTTCTGGATAAAAAATAATATGGAATAAAACAATATAATTTTTTGTCACCAAAAACTTTTGACAAAAGTACAATTTTGGATTATAATAGAAGGGCATACACTACACTAAGGAAAGCTGTAAATTGTGGTTCTTCCCAAGACTCCTAGAATGTTTACACATACCATTTTTTCCGAATCATGAGTTGTCTTGCAAGTCATGCTGACAAAGTCTGAGATGTAACGTTGAATAACCTCTTCACTTCTACAAGTAATCATGGCAGTCTGAATGATTTTTCCAATCTCAGATTGCTGCGTGTTTCGCAAGAAATGCTGCTCTGATGATATATCTGCTCCAACTATCAATACAAAATGTATTCTACGTCAAAGAAATTCTTTTATATCTACAGTACCTATTATACTGTCTTGGTGGTTTAAACAAATAAGGGAAAAAATCATAGACTTGATTTAAAAACTGACCTTTTGCTTCCAATGAAAATTTCCAAATGTCATCAAATTTTCTCTTCACAATCCAAGAAAATGGAAATCTGGCTGTGAATGATTTACCGCCAAATCCTTTTTCTAAGACCGGTACTTCTGATCGCTGAACTCTTTTAGCAGGAGAAAGGAACATTTCATAGTTCATGTTTATTAAATCTTTGGATGAGAATATGCTGAGCCAAAGTTGGTGAACCCAAAGATTGTCAGCTTTGTCAGTCATCAGAAGGTGAAGATTGTTGCTGATGTCACAGGCAGCAATTACTTCAGCCAGAAATAGGGCTACAGTTGCTGTTAAATGCTGCCAACATGCTTGCCTATATTAAAAGAAAAAAATGCATTAACTATATTACAATGGTACAAGTTGGTAGGTCAACGGTGAAATCTTATCCATAATGTACTCGCAGTTCTTAGGATGTACAAATGTAAACAGAAGAATTAGGTTGAATTGTGTTTGCATCACTGGCATGTGAGAATTTGTTGATGATTTGAAAAACACTACACACTTTTCTAAAAAGTACATAAATACGTTACTATTTTGTAAAAACCAGTTGACTTCAGTGTTAACAGCACTGACGTTTGAATTGAAGCCTGGTATGTATAAAAAAACAATCACCTAAATGTCCCATTCTCTTGAACCTGCTTGATGTCTAGACCTTTTCTGCTTAACCAATCTGAGGGATGTGGTTCTCTTCCTTCCTTTTCTTTCATGAGACGAACGATGAGACATTTTAATGAATTTAAAAATTCTGAATTCAAATAATTAAAAGAATTAGAATATGAAAAATAAAGAAAAATATTCATTTATGCAGAGTAAAGCAAAACGACATTTATCAGCAATGATTTGATATCTGGGGGCCAGCCTGAAGCACCAATCGAAACCAGATGGGTTCTCAAAAAATCACTATATCCTAAACTTTCTTAGAGAGCTAAGGTCTTAAAGTAGTTGTCAATAAAAACAAAATACTATGTATAAATAGTTTACCATGATGAACACAATCCCCTTCTATCAGATGTACCAGAAGATGGACTCTCTCAGTTGATCGATGTCTTTGATCAGAAGGGTCAATAATTCTTGCCATAGCTGGATGGATACAGTCAACAAGAACAGCTGTACAACTGACAAGGGAAACATCCTCATATAGATTGCTCTCTAGATCCATAATTTTGATATCTTTAGAAACTTCCATTGCATCATTAGATCCTTCCTCAATCCCTTGTTCAATTCTCTCTCCTTCCATCTCTTCAAGTTCAAATTAACAAGTTATTTATTACATTAAAATGAGGAAACAATAACAACAATTAACAATTGTTAATTGTTGTTTACTTGCAGTACTGTTAGTAATTAGATAGAAGGAAATTATTGACTTATACCATTTCTAATAAAGGTAATATTGGACTCCCTTTCGAGAAAATGTATAGATTTAGAATATAAAATTACCTTCAAGTTCTTGTTCCATCTGATGGGTGATAATTATGTTCTGCTGTACTTTGGGAACAGTAAATAGTAATTCACTTATTGGTCGGCCTAAAAGTTTGGAGACATCTGGACAATTTTCTTTCGGACGTTGAAGATCGTCGATGTGAGCAGAAGACCATAGTCCACCTATGATATAAACATATTCATATCAACTCTGCATGCCTGTATTTTCATATTATACTATATTAATTTAGACATTCCAATATTACTTTTCTTGGAACAAATACTGGTAAAAAAAAAACTATAACAACATTTTATGTAAAAACAATCTTGTTCAATATATTTATTAGCATTTCATTAGGATGGTTAATTCATCTTTTCAACTGGTGTTTATTGAACAAATATTTTTAATAAATACCTTGGAATCTATCAAAGCATTTCTTAACACGAGGAAGTTGGATAATAAAGACTACATGAGCTCTGCCCACTTCTTCAACATGTTGTCTTTCTTTCATGGCAGACAATACATTCTTTCGTTCATCTTGCACTTGATAAGAAGCACAGGGGATCAGATTTGTGGTGTCACTACTTGCGTCGCATTGTATCAATAATAATCTGTCATTTGCAGAAACTACACCAAAGAATTTTCTACAAGAAATATTAGACTTTATAGTAATTATTTAGTGCAAATGGACAGTTTACATAATATGCTCACCTCCACTTCAGGTATGTTCAAATCAGTTTTGTGTGGAAAATCAGTAAGTTAAGAACTTAAATTAAGAACAAAAACTCACTGAAGTCTAATGGAAAACTGTTGCTCATATTGAAACTCCTGTAGGGAAACCAAACTGATGTCAGAAACATCTAGCTGTGTTGATTCTGCAAGAGCTTTTGAATCTTTTACAGTCAGCAGTCGTGAATATGTGGTAACCTAGAAATAACAAAAAATTATACCCTTGATTTGAATATTTTTCTGTTTTACAAGAATTATCCCAAAGAAAATAAAAATTCTTATGATCTGGACTGCCATAGATAAACAAAGTTGAAGTTCAGCAATTTAACAAAGAACTACATCTTACCTGAGCTAAGATTCCATCATTTATGCCAGGATTATTATTAAATTTATCAGTAAGATATTCTGCTAGGCATGTATGTTTCTGAACATTGAAATATGTATGCTGCAATGTTGTTCTCTCTTCTTCAGTAATATTTGTTTCTGCTAATCTGGTAACAGATTCTGGGGTAGCACGCATCAACAGTTGGTTTTTAACATCTTCAAAGATCTTTAGAAACAGAAAACTCAAATTTGAAATCATTTTGACTTTACTGTAAATTGTACATTACTGTTATAGTTTGACTTTCATTGTTTAATAATAACTTTTTCTTTATAAAGTGCAATGCAAAAAGATTGAGAAGCTGTTTGAAGATAGAAGGTAAATATCATAATTGTTTGTGTTCTTGCATTCTATTTGTGTAATAAACATAAATAAATATATTATTTCCTTCACCAATTACAAGATGGATTAGCTATATCATGCTCATAAACTAAGTCTCATTTTAGGCTAAGGAAGTGGAATAGAAAGAGTCCTGGCACTATAGGCCATGATCTTGGGATTGGAAGAAAAACATGTTAATCAACAAGCTACAACTCCATCACATTGGTAATAACACCAACAAGAGTAAGTAATAATGAAAGAAACAATATAAAAATCATGACTACTGGGAGGATAACGTAATTTTAAATACCTCTTCAGTGGTTTTAAATGATGCCCATGTTTGATAAACAAGTGTAGCAACTGTATCACCATGATAACCAACAAATGCATCACTTTTCTTAAAAGTATCTTTTGATGACCTAAATGAAGTGAACAAACATTAAATTGATTTGATTTTACTGTATATCTTTTCAGGCCTTGTACTTGAGGTGTGGGATTGCAATCACTTACTTAACACAGTCCCTCTGAGGTGTGCAATTTACAGCACACTAAACATTTACTTCTACACATTAAGATACAAACACATCTAACATTTTAAAAAAAACAACATATGCCTTTTTAGTATTTAGTGTTATCTAAAAATATGTAATGACTGTCACAACATTTATAGATTAACTCTAAAAAAGAGAAACAAGCTTTTATGTTATGATAATAGTTATAATAATATTTTCAACTCAAGACAGCCAAACAATGTTTATTGTGCTATCTTTCTGCTGTCTTTATAAAATGTCTGCCTTTTCCATGAAATGTTACTGTATAACATAGCCCGACATTTTTTACATCTTCAAAGAATTCAGAAACATTGTTAACCAATTGGTTACATGCTCTTTTTTCTATAAAAGTTAAATTGCGGTCTATTAGAGTTCCATCAGCTTTTTAAACTTTCAAACGCAAACAAATACAGCAGTTAAACATCTGATATAACCCGAATGAGAAGCGCTTGATTTAAACTTTACATACTGAAACATATCTGAATATTGGAGTTAACGACACAGATATAAGAGAGTTTACCTGATCAGATAAACAATAAAGTTGGTAGTAAGTAAGACATGATTGGGATCAGACTAAGTGTGCAAACTGAATTATGTGTAACTCTAGAGTGTGTAAATACAGCTTTACATTATTAAAGGTTTGGTAACCACTATGGCTTACTTTATACGATAAAATTGTTTGCTAGTAATAAAACAGTCAATCCAATCTTCAAGTCTTTTCACAAGTTGCAGCTGCTCTTCACTCAACATTGTTGACATCGCCAAAAAGTGCTTCTCAAGACGATTGATGAGAGGGATTGGAAATTGCGTACGTACAACCTCTTTGTCAGCTACCACTATCAACCTGTAAAAAGTTTTAAGAACATGTTTAGTACGAAGAAATTACATTATAAATCATACCAAAATCCCATGGTCATATGTTCATAGAGCTTGAGAAATGATAAAGCACCACATGCACGCACCTCTTTCCTCCATCCCCACCTAACACACATACATGTCAAATTACTACTTTACTGTAAAGTGAGCAATGAAAATCCAGTAGAGATGTTTACTTTTAAATTTACATAATTCAATATTTAATTTTTACCTGAATGAATTGTGAACACGACATTTAACACGGTGCGTACCGAGTCCAAGATCTACATATCGCTGTCCGCCAAAGTAAACGTAGTATTGATTGAGGGCATCATACAAACTCTCATACAGGTTATCAAGATTCAAAAGGACAACTGTCTTTCCTGCTTCCATATAAAGTTTAATACGGTTGATGTTTCTACACACCTATTAGAATTATTACATATTTTAATCTATGCAATATATTTACTGTTAAAAATGTTCTGTGTCACTATTTTAAATAATTATACAACAAAAAAAACAATGGTCAAGTACAGTAATGAATTTGACAAGACTCGGTAAAGAGGATTAATGATAGTACTGAACAGAATTCTTCCATGAGAAAATTCCATGCTGTAGTGTAGAGATTTATAATCTGCTACATCTACTGTACTTGTGTCAAGGAGATTTGTAAGTACAAAGAACTTGAGTTTTAGCAGCATTTTGTCCCAACATTGTGCTTAATCCATCAATGGCATTTAACCTACAGTTACACATCAATTCATAAACCCTCGGGCAGCAAAAGAAAATTAAAAAATACCTGTGTGTATTCTTGATCAAACGGAAAACTGCTTCCATAGAGAATTACTGCATCTTTATTCAGGTGTTGTAATATTGGAAGAGCTGCAAACTTCTCAGTTAAAACCAGAAGGTATCTGCTGTCTCTATAATAAATAATGTTCACAATTTACAAAACCTAGTTACTTTTTTATTCTCAGGTTCTTTTTTTTTTTACACTAATATTTATTTCTGTTCTGTGTATTAATATTTGATTTATTGTTTTAGGTGTTCTTGTATATGACAATTGTAATGTACTGTGAAGTCAATAAATGAAAGAACAACTTACCCTTCAGACGTGCCATGTCCCACCTTTTTTATTCCTCCAGCCTGTGTCTGGCCTTGAGCTGCTAAGCTTGCCTTAATAAGGCCAGATGGTGTACAAGCTGGATCAGTATCGTGCTAGAAAAAAAAAATATATACAGATTATGTTTATCATATCTAACATGTTTATAAATTGTAAAATTATGTAGTTGTACAGTAGTCCTGACCTTTAGAGTAAATTGTTGTATGATTAAATATTGTTACGAGTTTTAGGTAGCGACACTGTTTTTACCATGGCCGAGCCAGAAGTTTAATTATAAATATATATATATATATATTTTTAAATATTCATGAGTCAAAATTGGTCAAAAAATGTTACACTGACAGAGAAACATAAGCTACTTGTACACTATTATGAAAAACAGATTTTGGGCTAAAATAATGTATAATCATCACAAACCTTCTCCTTTTTTATGTATCCGTCAAGTTTCTTCACAAATATCTTTATATAATCTTCTGTTCCATCCATTCCACCAAAGTTACGCCTGATTGCGTGCTCAATTTGAGCCCAAGTTGGTTGTGCTCCTGAATTCTCAGAAAATTGATTCACCATCTTGATTAAACTGTAACAATAGAAATATTAATAATCAATAAACAAATATTTTACTGTGATAAGTACAGAGACAAAACAATGGATGAATACATTATTTTAGGGTTTTTCAATGCCAAAATTTAAAAGCAACTGTTTATATATATATATTTATATATACAGTATATGTGTACACTGATCTGATTCCTGTTCAAATACAAAATGTTTCTCTTCGGAGAAATCGATTTGTGAAATAAGATGATTATACTATTTTAAATACCACGAAAGCCCCAGGTCATATGGCAGGATGTCTGCATAAAAAGTAGAAGATTCCATGTTTGAATTTTGGTTGGGCAAACTACAAATGTGTGCATAAATTCCTATACATGTATGCTATATTATGTAATCATAATAATAAAAGTTCAGTTTCTAATGTAATATAATAAATTACCATTCCCTAACATATAGAGTAACATAGTATCTACATGAAAATTCTAGAATAAGAGTATGTTTAGATTTAAGAAACCATGTATAATTAATATAAAAGAACAATCAGGAACATTCCAGAAGTATGCTATTAATTAGAAACTGTAATCCAATAGAATAAGAAGTATAAAGAATGATCTAGAAGGATAGGAACATCTTGTATATAAAGGGATGTAAAAGTTATTGTGAAGCTGTTGTTTAAAGTGTTTACTGGATTGTTGAAAGTTGAAGTTGATTGAAATTAAGCCTTGTTTTTTAGTTATTTTACAACTTTGTGGACTTTGTGTGTATACTTTTATGTCACAAGGGAGTTCCTAAAGTATTCTCAACCGCTCGGAAACGTACGTAAAAGGAGTTTGTGACAATGTATGCTATATATGTAATCATAATAATACAAGTTAAGTTTCTAATGTAAACATAGATCAAAATGTATAAATAATGTTTTTATCAACCAATGCATCATATTCAATGATATTTGTTGAAGTAGCTTACATCGATTTAAGGTCTATATAAGCAGATTACTTTACCTATAGAAATCTCTAAGTCCAAAGAAATCATGTTCTTGTTGTTGGTAGATCTCTAAATATCCTTCAGCAAGTGGCCTTAGGATGTGACTGACATTATATGATGCACATATGCCCCTATGAAATAATTAAATTAAATTAATTACAAAATGGTTGAAAAGGGGCATTGCAGAAAAAAGTCCCATTGACCAAGAATGCAAGCAGAATAAGTTCGAGGATTGAGTGTCCACCCAGGAAATAAAATGCAACTTCCTTGTCTAATCATGTGCTACAAATACAAGATTCCATCCACAAACTCTTGATATTCACATCATGGAAGTTAGTTAAGAAACACAACACTTACTTAGCACTTGCTATGAGTTCATCTTCATCTGGAACTCCTCTAGAAACCAATATGCCTCTATTCATCTTAGCAGGATCAAGTGCCCAATTAGAGATTCCTATAAATGCAACTTTTTTATCGGGTAGTGGATTGTCTTCTTCTTCAGAACCATACTCTAGTAATGGATGCAGTGTCTAAAGAAGAGCAATTAAAAAAAAAGAAAGTATATGGATTCTTGTAAACGACTTCTGTAACCTTTCATTGACACAATATTTTGATGTAAATGTTAAATGAGGTCGGACAACTTGAAACAGGCGTGACTGACATGGATTTGAGGAAATACCCCTACTACTGCCCACAAATCATTTACGTATTCAGTCAGTATTTAAAGGCTTCTTTATCAATCTTTTGTACTAGTTTAATCCATATGTTAAATAAGCATCCTAAGCTTTTAATAACTACCACAGGTTACATGAAATGACACAAATAAAAAATTATACTATAAAAAAGACTGTAAACAATATATACCTTCAATGGCATCCTTGGAGAGTCTTCAGCAAGTCCAACTTCATCAAGAACAACAACAGAGACAAATTTGTTCAGGTCTTTTTTTCTTTGAAGTAGGCTACATTGACTAAAAGTTCCCACAATTCCATCTGGTGTCGACAATGGACTGCACTGATATGATATCATGTGTACCTGATATAAATTCAAAGTTGTAAAGGGTTGACGTGAGAAAACAAAAAATGATTGTTTTGTTATGTTAGAGCATATTGCTTGCTTCTGGCAAGATTGTGTTTGATATGCCCATATTACTATTAATACAATTTTAACCCTTAAACCACCAAATTTTTAAAGGGAATATTTGGTTCATGTTGTAATGGTTTCATTGATTGGGAATTTGTAGTAGAGATTAATACATGTGTACGTATAGACACAAATCATACCTGTTTGAGTTCCTTAAAAAACTTAGATGATGATGAATCACCCTGCATGGCTTCAGCCACAATTGTCTTGGCCAAAGATTTGGAACTTCCAGGTTTACCGACCAAAAATAAAGGAATTCTCAACTCGATGCAGATAATCATCATGAAGATGTTTTCCTTCAGTGCCTTATTGCGAGCAATATTTGGACCCAAGCGTATTTCATCTAAAAATATGTCTTGACAGCTGTCAAAGAAAAAAAAACGCAATTTGGATAGGTGCTTTTTATGCTTGAGACAATATTATACTGTAGTATGTTTATTCAAATAAAATTACATTATTTCAGTAAGTTGCCCCACTTCCTATTACAGTAGAAGATTTTAATCTAACTGTATATTTCTAATTAAAAAGTAGTAATGAGGCAGGTTGGGCGTTCCATAAAAAAAAACAAAAGTGGTAGAAGCATGTGTGCTGTAAAGGTAGCAGGGAGTTTTTGTCGGGAAAAACTTAAAATTAAAAGCATTATTTACACTTTGAGAGGCAAATCTTAATATTTATTATTTATTTATCTCTGACAGTTGCACCATATACCTCCCTGGTTGCACTATTTCATAACCAACAAATCCAAATTTCTTAAGTGTGGTTTAGATTTGGTAAATAAAGTTTTATCCTCTGGTGAGTATTACAATACATTTTTAACTAGATGAAAAACCATTTTGTATAGCGTCTGTATCAAATCCAGATTTGTATTCAAAATCAATGTTTACCTGTCTATTTCTTTGTATATTGTTTCATGACCTCCATGTAAATTTAGTGGATACTTAAAGCTTCTGGATATAGTTTTCCTGAAGTCTTCTCGCTTTTTATCCAAGCATGCATGATAGCACACACCAAGAGCAAGGATCAATGCCCATGTGAAGTCATTGATAAACTTTAAGAAACAAAACCAAAATTAAACATTCTACATACTTTGCAGAAGTCAACGACAAAACTCCACTTAAAGATGTATTGTCAAAAAACAATAACAAAATCTTTGAATACTGTGGTCATTACACAGTTTTGGTAAAGTTAATCACTTTCATAGAAAGTTACATGGCTGACTACATATATTCCTGATAAAAAAACAAGTTGCTACTTCATAGTACTGTAGTAACAGTTTTCATTGATGCAGTAATTGGCCTCGAATCTAACCTAAGCCATCCACGCCATCTTGGTAGGCTAGAGGTATATAAATACCAGGCTAATGATCTGGAGGTCATTAGTTAGACTACTACCTGAAGAAAAACTTTGAAGTATTGTGAAATATATTGAGTAGGCCTATAAATACACAAGGGATTTCTTTTGTTAAAAAAAAGAAAGAAATTCTACTTATAAAACAAACCTTTATCTCCTGTATTTCAAAATCATCATCGTCATCCTCATCCTCATACAGGTAATCCTCTTTTGGCTCTTCCATAACTTCTTCCTTTTTTATTTCATCTGCCATCTTTTGTTTAATCAATGGTCGTAGCAAATCTTTCTTACTATAGAACCATTCCATTACATTCAGTGTTCTCTCAACGTCCCTTAAGCTTACAAAACTGCACTCATTCTGAATAAGATAAAAATGCAATCACAATTGATCTTAATGTCTTTTATATAAAATTTGCATATTCAATTTAACGGAAAGTGGAAAACCTCTTTCCATAAACTGAAGGAACCCTGAAAGAATAAAAAACTAAACTGGCTAAACTGTAAAGATGAGGATCTGCAAGAGTTGAAAAGGCTGCAATCACTACCCCCACCAAACAATCCCAACCCCTTAAACCACCACTATCTTTCTATAGACTAAATGGAACTCTTCTGCAGTCTAACCCCTATACGCTACGATGAGCAACTTTAGTCTAACTTTAATAATAAGGAGAACTGCACCACCTTTTTCAGGTTTATTCATAATACACACCTCCTGTTTCCTCATAAACGTCTGTGCAGCTGATAATATGTCACATAGAACATCTACATGATGGTGTCTAGTTGATTCAATCTGAATAATAAACAATTTATTTTAATTTTTTAAGTAACTAGCAAGTTAGGTTGACTCAGTGGCTCAGCGGTTAAGACAGTGGAACCATAATTCATAGTCACAATATTGGCAATCGTTCAATCGCTCCATGGTTCTGATGGAAGAACAACAGGTCTTGTCTCTTAAATATGGACTATAAACCCTATGTTTCATTTCATTTTGATTTTATTTCACTTTACTAATAACTTAAATAAAGTGGAAGAGCCTAACTGAAAGCATATCTTGCAGTGAAAAGACTCCTCAAAACAAAAATATTAAATATAAATTAATATTACAAAATTATGAACTTCAAAAATAACAGACTTCATATAATAATGAAGATGTTTTTGTTTTCTCCAACACATATATTTTTAACAAGTTTTAAAAAAATAAGACAAGTAATATAGATCATATCCAAATATGTAAATAATAAAAGTAAATGATAAGCCCACTAGGCCTACTGTAAGTTTTGGATAAAGTATGGAAGCGATTGGCTTATAGATGATATATATGACAATATGACATTTATTTTTGGTAGAAATGCAATGAGAATGGGTACACAGCAATTTGAAAACTGAAAATGCATAGCTTTTAATGTATGTGGGCAACAAACTTAAGTAGGACTTGAGTTGAGATTTGCCAAACTGTAAATCATTGTCAATAGAAACCATGTCAAAATCAATTAAGAACGTTGAACAGAAAGATGTGAATACTACTTACAAAGCGTTGAACAATTTGCCTAATGTACATCTTTTCCACATCACTGTTTAGCTGTCCAAAGTCCCACACTAATGGTAGCATGCTGGGTGGAAGAGCTTGGACCCGGTAAACCAGTTGACGTAAAGGAATATGACCTGAAATCATACATAAAAGAACCACAATGTCAATGGTGTTCGTTGCTGTACAAGTTCCTGTTAAAAAATTCACTCCCTTCTAGGACAATAACAATCGACAATAAATAGAAATATACATTTTTCCCACTTAAGACAAAAGATATCTAAAGGATCACCATCTATGCTGCCTTTGACGTCATCATCAGTAAGAGCTATAATATCATGACGATTTAATTGTTCTAATTGATTATGACGTCATTTAATTGGATTTTTTAAAATATTATTTTATTAAAGACAGCATACATGGATATCCATAGTTCTAGAATGAAAACTTTTCTACTTTCTTTTGCTTTATGAAAAATGTATGTCTTTAGCTATTTATCTCTCTCGTTATCATCCTAGCATGTAGCAGCCTTTAGGCTCAAATTCAAAGTATCGTTGTATTTCAGCTGATTTGTTTAAATAAATAATAAAAAAAAAAAATTAAAAAAAATTTAGTAAAATACCTAGCCGATCCATTGTTTTACTAGCTTTAACATTGTATCCAAGACCTGCTGCTTCTAGTCTTTTTATCATTTCATCTGTGTGCCTACATTGTACAGTACAAACAAACATTTGTAAAAGGATTACATTTAGATTTCTGCAATATGAATATAATATTACAGTTTTCATCAAAAATACTTTTTTGTCATAACAATAATAGGATTCAGAGCCATGAGCACTTAAAAGAAAAAGTAATAGATTAATATCTTTGTAATTAAGTTGTTTTTATGCATTGTAGTCATTTAAATACCTTTTATAAGGGTTGCAGGCAGCAACAATCTTCAGTCCACTGCTTTCAAAGTTAATTTGCTGACCATTCATTCGACCATCACACATGATCTCTTTTATGATTCCAATCGCTTCTGTCGTATTTGCTTCATCAAAGAACAGAATCGTATCAATTTTGTAGTGTAACTTGTTGTATTTTGCAAGTTCTTCAGCTCTGCATACACGCTCTGTAATGTACTTAGAAGAAGTGCCTCCATGTACCTTAATAAAGAAACATATTATGGGTTCTTTTCCAAAGCTTAACATTATGAGTAAAATGTTTGCGGACATGTACAGTATACAGAAGCCATTCTGCACAAGGATAAAATGGAAAAAAAAAACTGAGGAACACATAATTTTACAACATGGAAACATTAGAAAAAAGGAGTTAGTTTGTAGCATGGAGGAAATTCCTCCATGTTTGTAGTAATTACAATGTAGTATGGCAGTTAAAGCTTGTTTACCAGTTCCAAAATCCAAGTTTTATATGAACTTTCTTCATACAATGTCACTACCAATACCTCATAACGCAATTAAATTTCCTGGAAAAGAAAAGCATTCAATGTTACCTTTACAAGAATCATGTTTTCAACCTCTTTTTCGACTGCAATGCCACCTGCTTGTAATTGACACATAAAACGAACCAGTCTTGTCTTGCCACAACCTGTTTCTCCCATCATGATGACAGGGATACCACACCTATATGTTTATGAAAAAAGGTAGTAGTTGATGGCATAACCAGTTTACTAAAATTAAACTAATTCTAAAAGCCTTACAATTGTGCTTAAGGGTCCGAAATTTTGGCCATGACTATTACAGAATGCTACAGGTATGTGCAATAAAGTAGAATAAATTAATTAAATATTGACATCCTAGTTGTTTGGTATTTACAATGAAAGGAATGTAAGAACTTAAATTGTTAAATGGCATGCATTATTCCTACCTGGAAATCTTGGAAAACCAAACAATAAAATAATTTTCCACATTTTTACCTGAATCTCATGTGTATTGCTAAGATTTTCTTTACATTATCTGTGGTCAGTTCATACGTGTTGTCCGGGTTACTAACATAATTGATTCCCATTACCATACACAATTTTTTCAACTTCTCATCCCTTTTGTTAAAAAAAAACGTTTATTTATTAGGATCTACAGTATCCTATATTTAGACTATTAATCCACATTATAACACACCTGAGTAGGTTCTTGTCATTTCACTGGAGGATTGTGGGTCACATGATATTCAATAAATGTTCTACTGTATTGAATTGTGTTATAATAATTCGAGTACTGCGAATGTTTTGCAAGTTCCTTTTTTGTTACACAGAGAGCAGCAACACACACAACATGATGCTTCGTACAATTAGTAATTGTTGTACTCCGCGTACAAAATTAGAGTGCTGCTTTTTCGAATGGTTTAATCCTTGGCCTAGCCTCTTGTTAAAAGTAGGTGTGTTATACAACTATAATAAATGTTTTATAATTGTACATTTTCTTCATTTAATTTGGTAAAAAACGAAAATTTGTTCTATTTTCATCTTTCACATTGTCATGAAATTGTTTGTACCATTGCACTTTATTTATTTATTTATTTATTTATTATTTGTATACTGCATTACAGGCATTCACAAAAGAAAATAAGCTCAGTCCAGATGAGCTGCAGCTTATTGGTTAACGTGTTAGCCTTCCAATCCCAAGGTACTAGGTTCAATCCTGGATTCTGTTTCTAATTTATTCCGTAAGTTATGAAAAATTTATATATATATCAAAGTCTAACTGTGAAAATTCACCTTGGTAATGAGTTGAAATCTTCTGAAAGGTTAACTTGTTGATTACTAAGTCCTCTCATTAAACTCTTTGTCATCACATTGCGTTGAAGTACCTCTTCATTTATATCCAAAAGTGTTCCGTTGCGATCAATGCTGAACCCCATAAATGTCATGGTCTGATTGTCTTGATTAAAGAAGATGTATGGATGTGGGCTACGAAAAAAAAAGATGTATTATCCAGTGTCTATCCTTAGAAATTATACCTCTTTTTACATTTTCTTTTCCTTCATTTCTTTTCTGGATTAACTTAATAGTAAAATAACAGGAAAAGAAAAAGAAAGTTAGGTGTTAGTTGGCCACTGTACTGATCTTACCTATTTTCCCATCGTCTGCGAAGCTGTAATGCTTGTAGATTGTCATCCATTTCCTGGCCGAGATCTACACGGTAACTCTCATCACTCATTTGAAGAGATGGAGTAGCAAAATCCTGATAATACAAAAACAAAAAACAATATTTACTCTCAAGTTAAAATCACTATAGAAATCAGTAATAATATGCAGAGAAAGAAAAATGTGGAATAATATATTAATGAATTATTCCATTAGGCCAAAGATCAGGCAGAAACAAGCCACCTAAAACAAATTGTGGCAAGGTCGATGTTAAAATAAAAAATAAACAACCTTTGACATCTGTAACATGAACTTGACAACAAATGTTCTAAAACCATTCAGTCCTGTGTCAGCCAGCATGACAGGGTCACAAAAACTAGAGCTTTCGCAAGCTTCTAATTGTTTTTCAAGAAAACGAGCAAAGTGACATAACTCGGACCATGATGGATTACAAAGACCACAATGTCTAGAATGTAAAATCAGCATGAGCTTTACTTGATAAACAGTTAATATACAAGTTTATTTTCGTATTAATGATACTGTAATACTATTAAAATGTACGGTTAGCATAGCAAAACGTCGAGACATTTTCAACTATACTTTATTTCCTTGATGTACCGCAAACCTAACTTTACATTGTTATTTTGGTTTAACAGAAAACTAAAAAAAGACTTATTACTATCCTTACTAAAATAGGTTATAGTAGATTGTTTACCTTAGTAGTGTTGTCAGGCACTCAGCATGAGTTCCATCAACCCTTATATTAAACCTAAAGTTATCTAGATTCGCATTCTGCTCCAGTCCTATTAGATAACGATACGGGAGTTGGAAACTTGAACTTCGGAATTGCTGATCGTCCATCAAAGGATCATTAAAATCTTCAACAAAGAAAAATCATATTATGATGATTTATATGTTCTTCATTATAAATTAAAAAGTGGTTAAAAAAGCAATAGCTCTTTGGTAATTGTGTAATAACAGATAATAATATCAATAGATGTACTAATTACAAATAAGATAAATTGATGCCCATGTTTTGGTTGTCAGGGATACTGTAGATTTGATGAACAGATTATGATTTCTTCTGAAAGTCCTTGTTAAGGTTGTCATTCAGTTTTCTGCATAATAAATGTGTATTATACCTGTTAATTGTTCATTAGCTTTTTGCAATTCCAACCCGAGTACCTCTCTTGGTGGTCGACACAAAACAGTTGGGAGAATCTCATAGAAACATTCTTTGACGAATTTCTGATCATTCTAAGTGAAATAAAATTCATTATAAATAAAAGACTCAAATAATAAAGGCCCGTATTCATGGTTTTAAAGTTTTCACACTTGTAACCTACAGTACCGTACCTCAGGCCGCAATTTTTTTTCTAGCTATTCTTAGATAGTCCAGAACTAACTTCCTAAGATACCTAACCCTTGGGTGGTCTATCTTTTGGCGATTTTACAGGTTTAGTTCAGGACTTAAGATAATCCCCTTTTGTGAATACCGTTTAGGATAGTCCAGGACTAAATCCCAGAGATACTGTAGTTCAGGACTAAAGATATTCCCCTATCATGAATAATGGGCTCAAAAGTCTAAAATTATTGCATTAGGGTTACAAGTCTCAAGCCTTTCACATTTCTCTTAGCAGAAAAAATACCCTACAGTAGTGCAGATATCTCCAGATTTAGACAATAATAAATACTGATTATTTTAAGTTTTAAAAAAAAGAGAAGAAGACAAGTGACAACAGACCTTCTTATCTTCCTCAGATTCTGCTTCCTTGGGGTCAAGAGTGACCTCTACTAGATAAAGGTCGTATAATTGTCTTCGCCAGACAAAGCCATCGGAGCAGCATATTGTGTTTAGTACAAGAAGATTAAACAAGAAATTGTTCAAACTAGCTACACACACCTACAACAAGATAACAAGTAATTATAACAGAATTCTTTAAAAATCGCAATTTAAATCTATTATAATTTATTATACAGTAGTTCTTTTAAGAGTATTGTACTACATAATTATTGTAATACTGTATATATTTTCTAATTTTTACGATGTAAGAGATTGTTTGAAGTTGGTCAATTTCTTGTAGATGTTTTTATTTTTCTGTTTTGTGTTGACCAACTACAAAACACAGAATTACAGAGAGTAGATGGTATTAAATAAATGATGTACTGTAGTATCTCACATTTGGTGAAATATCAAGATGGAAAATCCGAGGAAAGATTAAATCAACTTGTTGAATCTCTCCGATTAATTTCTTTGCAATCTCATGCTCTTGAACAGTAAGTGTCTGTAAAGGGACCGTGATGCAGCAATTTTCTTTCTGGCCTGCATAATCAATTTGCTCTTTGTACCGTTGAACTAGAAGTGATTTTCCAACACCAGGTCTGTTAGAAGATATAGTCTGTACACACGTTCTATAAGAGTGGCAGAATAAAATGTTTTAAAACGTACAATAATGGTTTATTCACTATTCATTGTACAATGACTGTTATGCAATTATCTATATATAAATTTACGTAAGGGCAAAATTCGGGAAATCGCGCCTTACTTTTAGAATTTTTACTCGATGGTATGTAAAGTTGGTTCGTACTTTCGGTACTGATTTTAACCACCTGATGTAACCCTGTTTACTAATTAAATTAAGTTAGATAATTAGTTATTGACGATTAAAACGAATTTAGGTTCAACGATTTGCCCCAGATAGGGGTGTTTTCCGATCGTGGTATACACTGTCTAATGGATGTCCATCTTGAAAAATACCCGCCACAAAAATGCGAGGAGGCTTCGCATTTTCCTATCTCCTCCTACGATAATTGTTTTTAATAGCTGAAAACCGGTTGAACAGCTCGAGTACAGTATCATAATGTTGAAGACAGGCCGATTTTCTTAAAAAAATACTTTTTTGATAGATTTAATATACGTTTATACAAATGTATTGATTTGCGATGAATGGAACATTCCAATCTCTTTCCACAAGTGTCTATTCCCTCAGGCGTCGTAAAGGAATGTACTGTATACTCATAACAGAAATTCGATCCATTTTTTTTTTCAATCTGTGCTGCAGAGGTTGGATATAATTTTTTTTAAACGGATAATGAGCTAGCGTTTTCAGTCGCCGTATATTATGTACAAATCTTTATTATTGCATTTAAACCACCCACATCATCACCCTTCCCTCACTGGCATGAGTAGCGTTGTAAAGCCAGTAGAGGATAGGCCTACGGTGCATCAAATCCCCTAAACGCAGAACAACTTTGGTGGGTAGGGTAGGAACCAACTTAAGTATGATGGCTCTAAGAAACAATTGAAAACCATTAGGCCTACTAATAAAGTTGAGTTAGATAATTTAATTTTTATTGACGATTAAATCGATTTTATGATTTTCCCCGAATAGAGGTGGTTTTCACAAATTGTTTTACATTATATAAACATACACGACGTAGTGATGTATCGTTACATGTACTGTACTATTTCAATCGACTAGGACGGTGATAGTTTCAACAAAGTGTTACATAGCAATGTTTTACTGTGTTTAGTGATATATTATTTGTAAAACATGAAAACAATTAATATTTCGTTACTAAATGGATAAAGAATATATTTAATATATTTAAAAATTGTTCCTCTTTGCACCCACCCTCTTCCCCATCCCTCACCCCTAATGTTACATACAAAACACAAATTAAGTTTGTTTAAATTTGACTTAAACAATTGGTCTCATTTTGTGACAAGTTTCTCTTTCGGAAGTAATTCTCGGGTGCTAATTTTAGTTGAGTACATAAATCAGTGTCTATTTATTCGTTCCTGTAAACGACATGTATTATTGTACGTACATATTTGAAATCGCCAGTTTTTTAACGCTGAAATTATTATGTATTCGAGAACCATCTGTGGGCACGACCTAGATGGTACGCGAGCGAAGCGAGCGTACCATCTAGTAATCTAAAATTAACTATAAAGAGAAAGATGTTATTTATGATTACGGTTTTTAATACAATTGTAGTACTTTAAATGTTTGTAAAAAATGATTAATTAAAATAATTATTGAATATCAATATTCTACTTAATTATAAATTTAATCTAATTAACCTTTGATTGGTTAAAATTGCTGCTGTTGTCAGTCCTTGGTTTGTTAGTTTAACTTGTTGAATGAACTGTTTATAAAGGTAACTTTGTATTTCCTCTCGCTTTCTGCAAGTTTGTTTGTCTGATGAAATGCGGTAAGAGTTAAATGCTGCCACCATGTGAGATTGGTCTTCTCTTTCACGATTACAAATAATCACAAGCTTGAAACCTAACAAGTAATTTAAGAAAAAATGACATAATCCTGAGACACAAAGTGTAAGGAGAAAGCATATAGTCATTTTAAAAACATTAATATAACTATTATAAGTAATATCAGTAGTATTGTATTTTAATTTTCAATTGAAATTATCAAAACACTTTTATTTTGTTCGCATGCACTGATGTGTGTGAGTGTCGTGTGATCAAGTTCTACATACTGTACCTTCATTTTTTCCTTTCATTAAATAACCAAGCTTATTAACAGCTTCAACACTGACATCATAATTCAAAACATCAGCATTCACAAGGCAGTATGTCTTTTTATTATTACCATTTATCGCCCGTCGCCATAGTAATACAACCTGTAGAAAAAGGTTTGGGAAAGTGTGTTAATTCCTTTTTTTAAATTTGAAGCTAAAATTATGAAAATGCAGAAGAAAACAATATGTCTGCAGTAATCACAGTAGATAAAGCAGTGTGAGGGAATGACCTGTCTTCTATTTAAGTTAAGTTCCTCATAGTTTCATGCTTTGGATGGGCTATTATGTTGTGTACGCGAAAGCCTTGTGAGTTCTGTTTTGGCAAGCTCTGTTTTGAAGGCTCCAAACTGCTGAACAACAAAACAGTGAAAATTATTCTTCTGTGTCATTTTCTTTCAGTCTTATTTCATGGTTTTTTTTTGTTTTGTTTTTTTTCTTATACATACATTTGTATGTGTTGAATATTTAGACAACCAACCAACCAAAAAAAATAAAAAAATTTAAAATGTTGCATTACCTTTTCTAGACTGGTTGTAGAATTGCACAGTAGCACTTCATCATAACTTGGTAGGCATTCATTGTTTTCCATGTAAACAGACAGTACTGTGTTAAGAACATTTCCTGTTAACATAAACAACATGATACATTTTAATTGTTAAACATATAAATGAAATGTTATCATTTGTTAGAGTTTCAATGTCTCAAACATGTTGTGTTAATAAAATTCTATTAAGGTACTTTTAACTTATTTTAATTTTATTTTTTCTGTCTACACTGCCTATGCATCTCTTTGATTTATAATGAAATAAGATGTTTTATAAACAGGATTCTAAAAATTGTAATGGTAGGGGTCATTTTAATTTCAATTTCAAAGTACAGTAGCATTACTTAAATTTGTGTGTTCGAATGTGTATGTATCAGTACAAACACAAAGATATTTGTGATGTCAATATCAAAGATTATTCACAAACATTTATGTTGTATTTTGAGGACGCTAGTTTAACTACAAATAATATGGAACAAATTAAAGTTCAATAATTTTGTTAAAAAAGAAAACACCAAAGAATAATTAAAGTACTGTACTTTCGTACTTACTTGCAGGGCTAACAATGAGGTTAGGATTTCCTATTTGAAATACTTGAGGGAAAGTTCTTGTTGTTGTATTTGTTGTATCTAAAAAAAAGAAAAAGAAAAACTTGATTATACATTATTCATGAACATTAAAGATGAATTGAAGTTGTAATCTCCTAATAGAGGTAACTGGCAAGTGAACCACAATGACGTCACTATGTTTTTGTATGAGTTAGTTATGAAAGTATGTAAAAAATCATAATCAAGATTATCCTAATGCAGTATAATGTAAATGTGAATACATCATTTTTTACCTATCACAGCAGTGGTTCTAGCCTATTGTAGGCCTACAGTAGTCTATCTGATGTAGTAGGACTATTCTGTGGTGGGCACAAGGCCAAAATATACACACACACACACATTTGATCTGAATTGACAGGGCTGCCATACATAGTAGTAAGTGAAGTAAATTAACATAAAAAAAGAAAATCACCCCACTTCCAGTTATGTATAATAATAATAATGTAAATTAGTGCCTCCAACCATTTATTATGATTCCATACCCAATATAATTTTAGACGACTTTCCATCTATTAAAATATGCTCTAAATTTACATTCCTTAATACAAAAGATATGTTAAAAGAGGTATATTTTTTATCTGAAGTTACCTTCCCAATCATCTAATAACCATATAGTTATTGCAAACTTGACTTACCATCTAATGACGCCAAACAGTACAGAAGCTTCCCAAGTGTCTCAAGACTAACATAATCAGATAAGTCTACAGACTTTGTTGAGCTTAGATAGTTTTTCCATAGATGTTTAAGTTTTTTTACAAGAGTTCTGAAAAAAGAATATTAATTATTCCAAATTTGTAAAAATTCTATCACCAATTCATACGATACAAGATTCAAGTTCTTAACAAATCATCCTTTTATACAACATGAAGCTCACCCTTTGATTGATTTCATTCCCTTTAACAAATCTTTCCTGACATTTTCAGTTCCCAAGCCACGATTCTGAAGACTGATTGGTTTTTGTTCATTTTCTTTGCTATCAAAAGTATCCTGTGCTACTTCATTCCCGAATTCTTCATCATCATTTCTTAGATCAGACAGACAACAACCAACTCTATCAATAAATCTCTTCACCAACTCTTCTAAGACTTCATCTTCATAAGGACTATTGAAAATAAACTCAACTGCTTCTTCAATACTGAGTGGCTTCTTGTCCTCTATATATGCCATCGTCTGTTGTACATCAACCATTTCTTTCATTTCATCCCAGAAGGTAATCAGTTGTTCATTGCTTTCATTGATTACAATATCTTCCGATGTGGCATCTTCGTTTACAGTTTCCTCTTCAATATTTGAATCAATTTCTTCAGAACACTCTGCAACTGCTCTTCTCAAATCCTGAACTGTACAATTTGGTCTCACAAGACTTAGTAGTGCATATACTTCTGGACGAACATCTTCATTTCCAAACTTTGCGAGAGCACGCTGCAGAATCACAAGTTGCTTTGTCGTGTAAAAATTGAGATGATACAAATCTTCTCTTCTTTCATCGATATAATCATACCATTCCTTCAGACTTTCTTTCAGAAACACTAGCAACTCATTTAAAATAACTGTAAGCTTTCTCTTCCCAAACAGAGGTTTCAGGTCTTTGACACAGAAATCTACAAGAACATTGAATTCACTGTCCTTATCACAATGCAGACAAATCTTCATATCTGTAAAGTGTATATTTCCTGATGCACACATTTTGTGATAGTATGCTTCCAGATCCTGAGCCCCATCAAATATCTATGAAAAGAACAAATAATTTGCATAATTTCATGCAGGTGAAAGTGTGGTGTAGGAAGTTTGAGTAAAGCATACTTACATATAATAAACAAATATATCAAACAAAAATAAATGAAGTCTATAAGGACATAATGACTTTTTCAATGTGTAACTATAATGTATTACTGGATGGAAGGAAACTATTTTAATAAATATATTTAAAATTGTTAATGTTATATAACACAGTAGGACTACTGTAGATAAAATTGGATGTATCATTACGACAGTTAATGTTGATTGCCCTTTGACATACATTATGTGGTTTGTGTAGTAATTCAGTCAAGTTTCAATAGCTGTAACAACCCACTCAGAAGGATTACCACATCCTTACCTCTACAAAGCGATCAATTTCTCCTTTTGAATCAGTAGTTCTGTGGGCCTTGCCAGCAACAAGCATCAACTTACTCTGTAGGTCTTTCAGCTCTTTAACCGTGTAAATCTTTTCACTATCACTTCTGCACCTTTTTGCTGGGACACGAAGCTGTAAACTTCCCTAAAATAACATTTCAATCAAGTTATCTGTTGCATTATGTTATCGGTGCACACTTTTCATTTACCCTGTAATCATGTGTCTCTGTGACGCTGGCAAAACATTAAAGCCTGGTTTCCATAAAATCGCTACACTGTCGCTACACGCGCAGATGTCGCCGACGCAATCGGGAAGGCTCCCCGATTCCATCGCAGACAAATCGACAAAGTTCAACCGATTTTGTCGCCGATGAATCGTATACGCGTACCAAAGAATATTTAGCGCTCGCGTACTATATTTAGCGCTCGCGTACTAGATCCCCGATAAATTCTAGCGTTTTCATCGAATCGCTACGCACTGTCGTGTAGCGATTTTATGGAAACCAGGCTTTAGTTACAGTACTTCCATGCATTGGCCGCACCACACCCTCCCAATTCTAGTTGTTTATATTTATAAAAATAAATAATCACTACTGGCAACACTTAATAATGTGAATACATGAGTGAGATTGTGCGTACTATGAAGTGTGGGCATGTACAAATATATTTATGCAAACAGCACAGTTAACTTACTTCTCATCAGCATTTAAGCCACCTAACAATAATCAGTCTAAGCATGGAGTAAAGAATAAGCCATGGTCTAAGGACTAATGCTTAACCCCAAAACCTAAATTAATCTGAGTATTTGCATGTGGCATGCACAAATATATTTATGCAGACATCACAGTTCTCAGATGTTTCTTAAAAGTGCCCTTAACTAGCCAGTAGGCCTACCATGTATATAGCCCCAACCTTGGATTCATATGCCTTCACACAGGATCCAATAAGGATTGGACCTTAGCAGACATTGGGGCAGCTCATGATTTATGAATTCAAGCTTTAAAGTGTGATTGGTGAATACAACCACAGACTCCCAATTCTGGACTACTTTAGGCCGTGAAATTATGGCCAAATTGTGACTTTTTGTGATCACTAACTGGAAACATAATACATTTATTACACTACAGACCACTACCTGTTAAGCCTATGGACTTTATTAAACAATAAAGAAATTTAAAAAATCATTTTTTATTTTGAAAGTCAGCTCTTGGCGAAGTAATCTCTCAATGCTCTCGTAGTATATTATACCTTGGTTAATTTGCCAATTTCATAAATCCCTTTTGCATTAATTTTCTCCACTTCCTGTATTGAAGTCACTTCCATTGCACCATGTGATTCTTTAATACCATTCAGCCATTCCATGTAATGAGAAATATCCGACTATAATAAATAACAAAACAGACAGTTACCAAGATTGTCATTCCAGGTTGAATTAAGTCTACATACAAGTATAAAAGTATCAATGGATTGCTTATAACCAAGTATGTACAAGAACTGTATAAAGTTCTATTTGTTTACTATGTTTTAGAACAAAAGCAATCACATTACAATCCTCATAACATTTATGCAAATTCTGTAATTGACAATATGTGCTTGCTATTGTTTTTGTTTACTTCTTGCATTAAAGAAAGTTAAATAAATAGTTGTTACAACACATGTAGAATAATGAATTTGTGATTACCAGTTTACTTGACAATTGTGGATCATTTTTCAGAACTTTCCATGTTTGTTTGCAGATGTTTATGAGATTTTCAAAATTACAATCTTCAGTAAGATTAAAAATAAAAGCAGAAAAACCAGTTGCAACCCGATGGAGACAGGCAACTCTGTCCACTTCCATTGGAGTTTCCCCAGCTTGGATCATTGCCAAATCTACAAACACATTCAATTCCTGCACACCTATACAAATTGAAAGTAATGTGAATTGTCAAAAACTCTCTGAAATGTATCTTTCAACTACAGTACTGACTACATATCATATAAGCGTGTAATTAGGTACTAACAATACTATCAAGATTAAATAGTTTAAACAAGCTTTAAATTCAACATACCTTGTGTCGAAAATTAAAAATTGAGGTATGTTGAATCTACTGTGCTGTAAGTTAGTTTAAACCATTTAATCTAGTTACCGGCACATATGAACTTTCATTCGAACAATACTATTCATATTCACTGATGCATTATGGCATTTAGTAATTCAACTTTAGTGAACTGCAACTATTAATTTGATTTGATCTTAATAAATTGACTGTTGACAAGCACAGGCATGTAATAACAAAGTATTGTTTATTTTAAAAGTTTGTAAATAATAAATATACAAAAACAAAATCTGTATCCTACCTACCATGTTGGCTAAACCCTGATATTTTGCATTGTATTATTTTTTATTTGTAAACTATTCTAAAAACAATCTTAACAATTTGTGATTTTAAGAATTAAAACATGACACAAAACATACATACTTACTTTTTATTTCCTTTTTTATCCAACTAATAAGGTCTTTACTTTTCATTAGTGTTTGCAAACATTCACTCTCTTCTTTCGTCACATTTTCAAGCTCTTTACAGACTTTTGTCATACCACTATCCACATTTTTCAAAAGTGTCTGTTTGAAATTTGTTTTTTTCTGAAAGTACATATAAAAATAAGAAATCAAAATGCATTAATTTAATATTTATAAATGACTTCAGCTGACCTTGTGCATGTAAAAATGGTATTATTTAATTCTGAGTGAATCATGATTCCAAATTTAGAATTAATACTTTAAAAGACATGTTAAAACAACAAGATGTCTAGAAAGCTCAGATCTAGAAGAAAAAAAACTATTAATAAATTTTCTAGACATTTGTTAAAAAAACGCATTTTCTATTAAAAACAAGGCCATATAGATGGCTGCAGTCGCGTGCTCAAGTTAGCGTTTACCGACCGACCAAATTTGCTGAAAATGTTTAAAAACATTAATATTTTTTTAATTTACACTTGCGTAACCTGTCATATTTTACGTGCTCGTATAACGTAATTTCGAGTTGAAAAGTGAATCAAATATGAAAATCTGCGCACTTATGGCAAGTTTTTGTATGCTTAAAATTGCTTGAACGTACTCTTATTTCATCGAATATAAATGTTGACAATTTTGAAAATTACGTACGCACGTAATTGTATTGCCATATGATGATTTATGCCCTGAAATTTATGAGTACCAAATTTTATTTAATTGTGATTCATGCTTGTGAAGATATTAATTACACGTAATTGTTTTGCCATATGATGATTTATGCCCTGAAATTTATGAGTACCAAATTTTATTTAATTGTGATTCATGCTTGTGAAGATACGGATTACAAACGTGATTTCGTTAAATCGTGCGTAGACCGCGTAATTTTTGATTGCGCACCGTGAAAACATAACCACATCGATTCCTGGCCATAAGGAATATACTGTGAAAAATTGACTTAGCTAGATGAAACTGATATCAAGATAAGGCTTATACAAGTTAGTGTTTACCGACCGACCGACATAGTGAGCTGTAGAGTCGCGTCTAATAGAATAACTTACCATTGAACACAACATGTTTACAGCACTGAAATCTCCTTTCAGTTGAAAAGTTACATGGATCTCTTGGATAATTTTGGCTGTTGCAAAACATCTGTTAATTTGTCGGTAGAGACGGATTAGATCACAACGATTTTTGATCCAGTATGTTGAAAAGTTGTCAGACTCAAAGAATTTAAAATGCATCTCCAAGTCTCCATCAGAGATACAAGATAAGTTGTTCTCAACAGACTGTAATGTGATATTACCAAGCTTTAAGGATTGAATGAAGTTATGTAAATCTGTCTTGACATTTTGCCATATTCTCTTCTCCACATTGTCCAGTGTCATCAGTTTTCCACTTTCTCCTCGTTGCCTTAACTCTCTACGGACGCTCCTGTCCCAGAACTGTCGAAAGATTAAACTCTTGTATACCATTTGAATTTCTGGGAGCATTCCCCTTACTTCATTTGAAAAATTGAAGAATGTAATATTTGGGGATGTCAACATACTCAACATACACATTTGGATGTCAGATGGGCAGCATAACTCATTTAACTTTAGTGGGTCTTTATCAACTTTAAGTAACTTCTCAGTTTCTGTTACGTCCACTATCTGATTTTTCCTTCCACTGCTGTCTTCTAAAAAAAAAAATTGTTTTTGCATCATCATACTATTCTTTTGTGTACTATACTTCTTGTCCTAGGTTCCAACCCTCACAATGGAATGAAATGACAGTTTACATGCATACATTTTATTTATGTTTGAGTGAGTGAGTATATAGTATAGTGCATGTATACTCTTTTTGATTTCAATCAAGTACATAGAAAGGTGTGCAAGTACTGTATTGCAATTAACAAAAACTAATTTCAACCTAGAGAATCTCTTGCACTTTATGGTGGTGTTATTTATTATTGGGATCAATAAATCTATCTCGAAATGATTTTCTCCCCCACTCAAAAACATTCTTTTATACTAATACTGTACATTATGATCAATATTAATAATGGTATTAAGAAAGACCAACAGACTGGTTAAATTACTACTTGAATATTATTACATTTGGAAGATGCATTATTTTAGAATCTCAAATTTACCAAAGTCTCTGCACATTGCTGTCATTACAGCAACACTAATTGAAAAATCCACAAAAGCTTTCAGTTCATATTCTCGCTGCTCAACTACTCTACGCACCAACACATCCAACTGAATATTGCTATTATTAGCAGAATGTGGTAAGTATTTCTTTGCAATTCCTGCAACATCCATGACATCAGTAAGTTTGAAAAATTGTTCTTTCTTCTCTAGAATCAATTTAAGATCTTTTACTTTAATTGAGCCACTGAAAATGCTGTCCAGTACACAATCTTCCATCAAAGATTTAGCTTGAAAGAGCAAATACTGGGCTGTTTCAGTTAAATCAATGCTGCTTTTGCACTTAACTGAAAAAAAATATAAAAATGAAGATGTATAATATTATGATGTCCAACAGTTTTTTTTTCTCCATAATCTTAACAAAACATATATTGTTATAAATATTCATTTAAAAAATAGATTTTTTTATGAATTAAAAACGCATTAATAGTGTCGTACCTGTCATCTTAAGAAAATTAGCAAGTGGTTTCCATTGTAGTTGGTACCGAAGTGTCATGGCATCTGGTTTTGATAATGAGCTTTCAAGCAGATGAGAGAATAATTCACCATATTTGGTTGCTTCAGATGACTGGATACTGGACATAATTTTTTCTCCACTAGTACCCTACATCATGTAATGCACATTTAAGAAATTGTATTGAGTTTTTCTCCCAATAAAATCAAGTGTGATTTATATTATAAGTCCAAAACACTTTTCATAAAGCCTACAGAACAGTGTATATAGATCTAGTTGATGTTCCACGTTTACAAATTGAGCCGTTGCATAAAAAAGTATTGTTGGCTTGATAAAAATATGCAAAAATATTCAAAATAAGGATGTTTCAAAAATTGTTAAAGCAACAGTATTTATCTTTAACTCCTAAGCCAACATTGATAGGTGTACATTTTATCTTAATGTAGACCAAGTAAAAAGTAGGGTTTATGCAAAATAAAGATCCTTGAAATATCCATTTGTTTAGTTTTGTTTATATAAAGTTATTTTACCTCCATAACTTTATCTATGACACCAAATGCTGCTTTTGAAAAGGCTTCCTGAATCCTACCATCTATATTTCCAAAGTCTGTAGTGCAATAAAATGTTACCACTTCTTGTTCTTTGTTTGTCTGAATTCTCTACAATCAATTACATTATCACATTTTATGAAACTAAACAGAGATACTGTATGCGGATGGGGATCAAAGGCATGTATACATTTAAATTTGGTTTTTTACTATTATGGGATTCAACGAAATTAACTTTTTTTGCAAATGTTATCATTTTATAATACTGTACTACTGAAAAGATTTTGTAAAGATAAAAAAAAACTATTACCGATCTGATGCTTTCTTGTAAACTTGTGTACAAAAAGTTGTGCCATATTTCTTGAAACTCTTTATGACTGAAACCTATACTGAACAGGTTATTGATCAGGCCAAGCTTGTAAATATAAAAGGAAAACATTTTAATAAAACATTTTAATTAAACATTCTAAATTTACTAAAAAAGATTTTAACATGATTACTGATGTTAATGCAGAATTGTACAGCAAGTTTTTTCCAGTATAAAATGATAGAAGTGAAATTTCTGCAGTGATTGCAACTTAACTGTGTGATGCAGTTATTGCATAAGGTTTCAGCACTTACTGTGAAATCTGAATAACCATTGCTCTCTATCAAACTCTTTATCAGGTTTTTAAAAAGTTCTCCAGCATCAGCCATATATACTTTCATTGTTCCAACCAAATTAGATGCTGAATCCAAATTAGAACGAGCTACACATCTGTCTACACTTACAACAAACAACTGCAGCAGCAACATAATTGTTGTAAAATTGTCTTTATTTGGACAACGTTTAAGACATAGCAATGCTTCTAAGATAGTTTGTGTTGCTTTGTAATCATGTTCAGTAAGTTGGTTGCCTGAACTGTTCAATAAAAAAACAATTATTCAGTATTATTTCAAATTATCACACCTATTTCTACAATTTGTATTAGTATAGGTAAAATATATGTATATTTGCAAGTAAATACTGTACAAATAAAATGATTTTGTTCTAGGAAAAAGAAAGATAAGAAATTTTGTTAGGAAGAAATTATATTTCCTAAAATAATGATTATGATGATAATGATTGTATTGCGTCTAAACAGCATTAGTGAAAGGCGTAGAGACCTTTGTATATCCTTTGCGAAATCCATTTTGAATCCCAACTCTAAGCTCTCACTTGTTCCGCCTAGAGGTAATACTATTCATAAATATTATAGTCGCAATGCTGATACTGTAGGATACGTAACATCAATTGTAACTCTGTGCGTCACAAGACTAGCCCTCTATCATATTTAGTACAGTTAATTAATAATTTAAATTTTTAATGTGTTTATTGTTTTTTGATTATCCTTTTGTTATCATAAAGTGCATTTCAGCGGAATTTTTTTTCCTGCTGCTAAATTTTATGAATGTTGAATTGAATTATTGAATAAATATACCAGTGATATAAATAAAAGATACAAGTTTCTGAGTAGTCATAAGGTATTATACAAAATGTAATGTATTTCCCAAGCACATACAATAAAAAAAATGATAATTTGTAGAACAAACTCTTAGAGTTTTAGGATAAGGACTGTAACTTATTGTACAATTTAAACAATAAAAAAGTACACCTTTTGAGTAGGATAAGATATTACTATTTGTCAACACACTTATGGAATGAGGAGCACACTCTGTACAAGTAAACATAGAAGTAGGAATCTTCAAACCATACAACTTTTACAAAGTGAATAAGTAAATATCATGTTTTTAGTTTGTTTTGCACATAACTCGAAAAACAGAATCCTAATTGTCTACACACACATAGAAAAATGATTACAATAGTTCCTTTTAGCATCAAATGCAAATAGAGTATTATTTCATCTAAACCTATTCCATATCCAAATTAACTTATAACCTTTGTCTTAAAAAAACATTACATACCTTTCCATCTCTTTCATTTTGTCAATTATAATGTAGAGGACAGTCTGAAACTCCTGTATGGCAAAGATAATTATATATCAGATGTTTGTACTGCTTTGTTAGAAAAGGCAGAGATATGTTACACAAAATTAACATATATTAATAATAAAAAAGTTGATAAAACTTATGGAAAAAATATATAAATAAAAAGTGAAGTAACAAAAACCAAAATATATGAATAAAAAGGTGACAAATCTTTAACAAAATTATAACAAATTATTAAAAAGGTTACAATTAAAGCACTGTTGTTATTTTTAAATCTTAGTGCAATAATGATAATGAAATGTGTACAATTTTGAATATTTATGTTAATTTCTTGATTGCAATTTATTATGATAAATAATTAAAGTGCAATAATTCCACAGTATCAAATTTCAATGTTACGCTCTGTCTACACTATCAAACTTTGTGATGTGCCCATATATGGACACTATTGGTGTCACATCACTATCATATTTGGGCAAATCACACATTTTTTGTCAAATTAGTTTTATAGAGTAGATGAAGCTTTAAAATAACACTAAGTAATTTTACCTGAATTTTATTTGAGCCCAATTGATGGCTTACAAAAATCTGGTGAACCATACGTGCAACTGCACGACATGTTATGTAAAGATTAAAACTGGCAATGCGAACGATCTCTGTGAGGTGAACTAGGCTCATTGATGACAAAATTGTTGACTGAAGCAGAAAATCAACTTCAAAAAGATGTTGAAGTTTGTTCAGTATTCCTGGCAATTGCTCCCTAAATATAAAGATTAAAATTAATGTTGTATCAATACGCAAATGCAATGCATAGTAACAAAAGAATTGACAAAAGGAAAGATAAAAACTATTGGGATTAATATTAGAAATTAAGTATTTAAATTAAAGTAGACAGACAGAGTGTGGATTTAAAATAAAATATTAATTGAGTAAAAGAAGTTCAAGAAAAAAAACATATGTTATCCACTCACACATAGGCTACTGTGTTATTTCTCTTCTGTTTATAGTCAGAAGAAATTAAAGGTTGGAATGCTTTTATTATAAATGTTACACCATACTAAAGAAATATGTACTTTAATTATATAAAGATTTAGATGGAAATACAGTATAATAAAGTATTATACTTCTTTCTCTTTCTTTTTAAAATAAAGATTAATTATGTAATATATATTTGCTTTTTGTTGTTAGGTCAAAAAGTATGTGAATGAAATAATTCAAGTCTTCCTCTAATGTAAGATCAATATGGGCTTACGGTTTCATTCTTCTAAAATAAGGTTTCACAAGGTACTACAAGAACAATCAATATGGCACTGGATTTAGAAAACTATGTTCCGTCTACTGGTCAACCATTCAGAGTGTATTGATATAATACAAGAGATCAGAAACCATTTTCTCTTGTGCCTCTAATCATTCCATGAAACGAAATGAAGTCTATTGATTGAGATTGTACAGAAAGAACAAAGATTGTTGTATGGTTTCCAAAAAAAAAAATGTATTGAATGAATAACTGTAAAAAAATCTACTTACATAGTTCTATTTTGATGTATTTCACTTTCATTAACTTTCATCACATTATATGTCATCCACTGCTCTTCATTGTAGTTATGTTTATCCAAACTTGCAGGCCATTTGTTTGGCCTAGAGTCAACTCGCAAAAAGTGCAAAAGAGGCATTACCAGCAACCAAGAAGCATCATAATTGCTATCTGATGTTATAATTCTCCTGCACCAGGATTCAAGTGACTTGATTAGATCTCTGTTTTAAAAAAAGGGGCATTACGTTTCTTTAACATTTTTTTAAATGTTTTTGTCAGTTATTTACATTTGCATCAATCATTAGTATAATTGTTTCATTACTGTAACATTTGTAGGGTTAAGAATTCATACAATTACTTCTTGCAGTAAGGCCACATATAATTTAAAGAACTGGAAAAAAAAACCATATTGGTGTTTTAGATATACCTATAGTTGGTAAAAAATGCATTTAACATGTAATAAAGTCAATGAAGGTTATGTAGTTAAGAAGTTAAATACAAGGTTGTACTGTTTGAGGAAACTTGGTTCGTTTGGGGTAACGCAGGATATTTGTAGAATGTTTCTCATCAGTGATGATGATATTGTATGTTGGGCTGGGCTGGGAATATCAGTAAGGGGGATAAAGATCGAATTGAAAAGGAGCTGGGTAGAGCGGGGAAAGTAATTGTTTAGTCTGTGCAAACTCTTGACTCTTTATACAGCGAACGGCTTGCTGATGTGTTCCATGCTATATTGGAAGACACCAATCATCCTCTTCATGGCGACATAATCGGCTGCGTTAGAAGTAGGATGAGGACAGTGAACGCGCAAAAGATTTCTTAGATAGTTGTTTTTCTTCCTTTATATTTATCCAATTAGGCAAGCCAAGATATGAGCACTGTAATTATTATCCATTATATTGGATAATAAACGGAATCTGTATCTGACATTTTTATGTCAAAATCAAACTATTTATTATTGCACCATACAATATTAGCGCCTTTATCAGAGGGATTATCACATATGATAAGACAGCGATTAATTTACTATTGATAATCCTTTGCTACATGTGCCTAGATACATAACATAAAATAAAAAATAAAGAAATATTATTTTACTTACTGCATTATAGGAGCAAACTCTTCCTTGACTTTTTCAATAATAAAGTCATACTCTTTTGTGCTCAAATTGGGTGGTATGAGCAAAGCGTGTAGTAAGTTATTTACTTGTGGTTGTTTCAAATAGATGCTAGACTTTATAAGTATGTGAACAATAGCTAATGCTGACGTCAAGACTTTAATGATGGCATCATTATCAGAAGTAGAAATACTTCCTAGCTGGTTGATCTTTGGTTCAAGATGCTGACAAATAACCTGTTAAAAAAGCAACAAAGTACACAGTTGTTTCTATAAATTTAGTCAATTTTTTTTTCAAATCAGATAAAACCCATTTTTAATTGACAAAAGCAAAATAAATAAAACAACAATGGATCAAAGTATAGAATATACATCATAGAAACAAGATCTATAATCCATCTGACAAAAAAAAAAATAGACAACAACGTGACCTTAATTTGTTAAAAAATGTTGTACCTTTTTCATTTTTTTTTTGTGTGCCAAAAGTACCACACTTTTATTAAATTTCATCAATTTCATATGTCATTAAACATTAATGCTTCATTATTATTTTTTTAAATTATTTAACCTCCTTTTTTTCTTATTAATACACTTTGAACGATAAAAACAAATGTAGTACCTGATTAGATGAATATCCATAAGGAACCCACACTTTTATTTCTGGTGAATCCTGGAGGTTTGTATGTGTTCCTTTCATACTTGTAGCAATATCAATGAACTTCTTAATCGCTTCACAAGGCTTCAGTGATGTATCAGCATTTGCACACACAAAACCTTCCCAAGCAGGAAGGTATGACAACAAACCTTCTTTATAGTCTGCTGCAATACGCTTGTCAAAGTTTGACATTGTACTATCACCAAAAAAGAATACGGTGACATGTTCTATTGCTCGTCCAAATAATGATTTTTGTCCACCAGATGCGTTATTCATGAGATCTTTTAGTTTTCGATGGTGAATCATGTTATCATATTGATGCCAAATTTCTATGAAAAGAAAGAAAACAAAATTATTTAATTATTAATTAATTAATGTTAAAGCATAATTTGCAACATTTAAAATTGCGCAAATCCTTGCTCAATTTGTTAATTATACAATTTGAAATTTAATTTTTTTTTTTTAAATTAGTGTTGTACATAAAAAAATAAATAGAGTATATTGTACCTCCTGTCTTAAGATTCATCGATTTAGTCATCAAAGCTCTGTTGACAATTTTTTTTCCGTTTTGATTGTAAAGAAATTCAAAACTAAATTCTTTTTTCCCATTCTTACTTTTTCTAACAAGGCAATACTTATAGGTAAGAAAGTCAAATTTGAGATAGCCTGGTTTAACTTCAAGTTCACCTGTCATAAACACATATTTGTGCATATTTCTGAAATGAAATAGAAAATAATAACAATGGTAACACATCATGGATCACATACTAACTATAGATTGTTAAATACAACACAATCACAGCTCAAAAATCATTTCATTGTTATGGAGAGGGATGCAAAATTGAAAACACCCACACAAATTTAATTAACAATTAATGGCCACAACAGTAAAAATTATCACCTGATGTTTGTTTTTTACTGCATGCATGTATAATATGTCATTAGACCAGGAACTAGACATATGAACTTCAGGTCATAGGATAGCATACACCTTATTTCTGTTATGTAGGCATTATCAGATTTTATACTTGTGGGTTCAAACTTTATATTATTGCTTAGCTTTTAATGAAGTAATCTGCCTGAATGTCACAAATTTAGATTCAATAAACCTTTTTCAACATCATAATAATACGCATAACGGACGCACATTTACATCTTTAGCCTACCATAGCAGATGCCTGTTAAAGAGTCAATATCCAATCGTCTTTGAACAATACCATAAAAACCTCTGTGGTCTAATGGTTAGAACATCTGCATATCAAGCAGAAGGTTCCGGGTTTGAATCTCGGTTGGGCGACTTTTTCTCATTGTGACAGATTTCCTAACCTTATCGTTTCTAATTAATTAATACATTTTCAGTATCTCACCGGGCGGTTTAAAATTAATGGTCTTTGCCTGTTGTGTTTATATATAAATATATTTTGTACAAAAAGATATAAAGTAATTAAAGAGCTGCATTTTTTTGGCAACATTTACTCATTTTGCAGTTTTAATACAAATGTAAACAAACTAATGTAAATTAAAATTTAAAAAATGATAGGTCAACTAAGCACCCATAACAAGAGACATATCCAATCAAACTTTGGATAAAATATGTATAATCATGTATTTCCAAAAGCATTCAATTAAATAAGATATAACGCTGTACTACTTACTTGTTTGGAATCATTTTAACTGCGTCATACTTAAAACTACCTAGTTCCGGAGATCCAAAACGAATGTATACTGCATCAGTAGTTTCGTTGAATTTGAATTCAGGTGTAAGAATTGCATGAAAGTATATTTTTACCATCCCACCTTGTTTATCTCTCAAAGCGGATGGTACGTTTTCTTTGCTATAACAAATATTGGTAATACAACTTTAATACAAGTCTTTTATAAAATCCACAGTACTTAATAACTAATTACAGTTAGAACACAGATGATAATTAAACAATAATGCTAGTATATGGCGAGTTTGTGACAAGTGAAGTTGAATAGATTATAAAATAACCCACTTTTTATAAATGTTTATGTAGTCAGTATTATGTACAAATATGTATTGTTGCACTGGCAGTAAGAGTAAGGGCTGCCATTGTAATTATCAAGAATGCAGGTCTGCCACATAAAAGACTGAAATTGAGTGAATTGATAAAAATAGCTATAACCGCAACAATTGACAGCCTAGTTGCAGCATCCTCAATCAATAGGAACTTTTCGATTTGAGTGAATGTGTACAGAGTTCACATTCACATGGGTAGTAGTCGACTGGTACTCACCCATTAAGTGGACATTTACATGTGCCAGTGAACGTATGACCTAATGACCTTGTAATCTCTAGTGCTTGTGGTGCTATTCCATCACTACGCCGTTGGTAGGACACAGGCTTATGCCAGGCTATGTATGTAATTTAACCTACGCCATAACATGTAGTATTACACTTTTATTTAAAATAACCAATAAAAATTGATAAATCACAGTTTGTAGGAGGAGAGCCTCACTGGGGTGACAACCTAGAAACTGTACTAAAAGTGAATAGCAGTCCCAATGAAGCAGATTTGTGTTACAAGGACTCTGCTGTACGCGTTTGTGTAAATAATTCACAACAGGATACCTCATTACAATTTTGACAGGTTAAAAAATCTAAGAGATTTGTACACGTCATGATCGCGAGATCACTCTCGTTTTGCAGTTTTATGACATACTCAGTTTGGCAGTTGACTTGCGCATGCGCAAATATCATAAAAATGTCAGTCAGACAGTCGACATAGTGGACGTGCAAAACGAAAAGTTCCTATATAAAATAAATGCGTTAACCTTTGATAGAGACATTTACCATATCTGAACCTGAAAATTGGACAGTAAATACTTACGGAACAGATTGAGTGGAAACTTTAGATTTGTCTTTTTTGTATTGGTGACCTCCTCTTCTTCCATCATTCCCATTCTGGAAACAAATTAGATGTCAAATTTCAGAAAAATATAAAATGATACATTATATATACTATATATAGATATTCAACAAATCAAGCTCCCATTCTTCTTTCTCTCTAGACTAGTATCCACTATTTTTTTACGGTAAATTGTAAAAAAATGCTCTTAATAAATATATCTAAAGTTGGCAGCTTTAGCATACGAATGGTCTCCACTGTCTACAGTTGGTTTTCCCTGTCTGCTTTCTGGTCTTGACTGAAAATCGTGTGTTTGTGAGTTCACTAAATGTAAAACATTAACATTCCAAAATTCTCTATGCAATATAATTTAAACATGGATTAAATATCAAAGAATTATAAAATGTCCTTATTGGTAAAGAAGGAATTAAACAATTATGTTGGCTTAAATACAACCAGACAGTCTTAAACAAATTATTGACAATTAAAAGTGTTAGGGTCGTAAAGTGGTGACCACTTTGAAAATCATCAATTAGGGCCAATTAAAAGTTTCTTCATAACTCTTACTTGATCTACTGCTGAACCTTCCCAACTTTGCTTATCACCATTTTGATTAGAAAGAGGATCAACTGGTTGTGTTTGTGTTGTTTGTTGACTAGCATTTGAAGAGGCATTTGCAGATGACGAATGACCTTGTCTGGAACAGAGTTCATGCCCTACTTGTGAGACAGAACTAGGCCTGTCTTGACTACCAAAAACGCAAGACTGTGCATTTGGTGATTTGTCTTCTGTTTGTTTTATTGTTGTATTCTTTGGATCAGTAGTCTGCTCCGTCTTAGTTTTCTTATCCGATGCAGTGTTCTGCTCTGTTGCAGTATTCTTCTCTCCCAGGGTTGTCTTCTCAACCATAGTTTCTTGACCTGCTACAGTTTGATGCTCTGCTGCAGCTGCTGTCTGCTGCCCTTGAGATTTCTTTTTAGAATCAGTTGTCTGTTCTCCTTGAGTTGTCTGTTCTGCAACCACCACATGTGATAGAACAGGTTTTTGAACAGCTTTTTTATGAAAGTTATCTGTCGGTTGTTTAACAATAATATTTTCAATCTTGTTGACATGCATACCATATTCTATGCAGTGCATCATTCTATTGTCTGCAGATGTTGATGTATCTCCACTTCGAAGGCCTAAAAGTGTTTCACTTACTGAATCATCATCTTGATTCATATCTTTCTTCTCAATTCTTCCATCAGACAGATGGTTTGTAGGAAATTCTTGCCTCTCTGCATCGGATTTACCCACATGTATTATTGTGCTGTGACGTTGTACTCTAGAATTGTCACCAGATGAAGGATACTCTTGTCCCAAAGAAGGTAGCAGTCTCTCTCCATGTATTTCCGACGCTAGCTCTTCCTTTATGGTAGCAACATCTACTGCAGGAGGTCTCTTAATTGTTGTTTCACTACTTGAAGCTTCTGCGTAAACACAAAAACAATTAGAATTACAGAAACAATACTATTTAGGTAATAAAAAGCACATCATTTATGTTGTGGCACACATTGGCATCATGTACTGTATGATGATTAATTAGTACGAAACAGATTAAGATTTTGCTAATATTAGTACTCAACTTTACTTGTAAGCCAATTATTAGATTAAAAAAAATCTATTCTATACCTTGAGATATCTGCTGAGTTCTTGATCCACATAAAGAGCAGGATGTATGAAATGGTTCAATGGGATTTCGACAACTTAAGCATACACTTTTGTGTTTATTCCGATCTTCACCAGACTTCATTTCTTTTTCACAAAAGTTTTCATTTGGTTTCTCTGTTTTTGTGCTGTCAAGAGATGTACTACCATATGTGTTCTGAGAGAAGCTTCTTTCATTCTTCTTTGTATGATCTCTATCATATTTGGATTTATCACATTGCTTACACAATGAAGTTTTTGAGTCTTTTAATTTATTTTTGCAGTTAGGAATTGCACAATGTGGTAACGTTTGGTAACAAGAGTCACAATATTTATATTTTCGATTTCTAGGTTTATTTTTGCAATTCACAGAAACACAACTGTTTTTTCTCCAAGCCATAGTGTTGACAATCTTTAAGAAACAGAAACATATTTTCAGCTTTAGTTTTAATCAATGCAAACTTTAAGAAATTGGGACACTATATTTGATATTACATTTACTACCGTTACCGACTGTTATAGATAGATTGACCAGCTTAAATAGGTAGTATGAATGACATAATTTACATTACATCTGTATAATGGCTCCCCGACGTTTCCAATTGATTCCTAAACTTATTTTGATAACCAGGAGTGTCGTCAGCTTTTTTTTAAAGGGTTGGCGACATCCCTTATTTAGGACCTCAGGAAACTTTTGAGAATAATGGACCTGCCTGGAAATTACACTTATTAATATTACCAGGACTGTATGTTCTATTCAAAGTGTTCAGAAGCTAAATTATGATAGAATTACTTTGCATTGATGATTTTGTTGTTAATCCTAATAGCTACAAACGTTAACCATGCTTCAAAGGTCTTATTAAACTTACATTTGAGTGACCTGTCTGATCCTACATCAATTAGTTATTGGTTGTGTTGCAGTCTGCAATCTCCATGACTATCACTGAAAACAGATTGCAGGACATTCTTGTGGATGAAATGGTGGAGAATCCAGATCTGAGTATGCCAATGCAAAGACCAAAATTATTTCACCTCTTACAATTTCACATCTTACGATTTCACCTCTTACGATTTCACCTCTTACGATTTCACCTCTTATGATTTCACCTCTTATGATTTCACCTCTTATGATTTCACATCTTACGATTTCACCTCTTACGATTTCACCTCTTACGATTTCACCTCTTACGATTTCACCTCTTACAATTTCACATCTTATGATTTCACCTCTTACGATTTCACCTCTTATGATTTCACCTCTTAAAATTTCACCTCTTATGATTTCACCTCATTACAGTAGCCTATATCTACAAGATTTTTTAGTTGCAGGACTACTCCTTTTAGAGATAATTAATATTACAGGCATTAGAAGAAATTCTAAACCACACCTGGTGATATATAACTGAATATTAATTGATTAATTTTTAAACAATAAAGGAAGAAGTAATCTGTGAGAGTCATGTCACTCTACAGCTACGGATGCTGATAGCAGAAACATAGCAAAAAAGTAAGTCTATACATGGTTTATCCAAAGAAAAAAATACAAAAACATTTTTTTATTTTTTTTTTTATTATTTAGATGCATCCTCACTTAACTTAAAGACACTTTACTAGTGTCTAGACCTGCAATTTTTTACATTTTGTAAAAATAATGCATATGTAACTTTTAAAAAATGTCTCTAAATTCTAATGCAAATTATGATAAAAAGAGAAAAACAATGCACATAACCTAAGTAGCTCACGTCGAAAGTCCTCTAGTAGACGTTTCTAGGCCTAGGCTAGTTGGGTTTAATAGTTTTGTAGGCCTAACTAGTAAAGAGCGGTAATGTACAAACATCGTACGCTAGCTAAAGACCTAGCCTGACGTTGTCCCGTTGCTGAATTAATTGTCTTTCTTTTTTTGACAGAATCCGTTAAAAAATTTGGCTGAAAAGATATGGTTCCTTTAATTGTTTACCCTTTCACAAGATCAATCGAAGTGTGTGCATCACATCACATTATGGAAATATCAATCTGCGAGTGATGCATGTTAGGATTTATAGCGGGACGCTAACATTATTAGAATCTTAATTTTCACATTTTGAACTTTTTACATAAAATGTAGTGTGTGACCTTAAATAATAGGTCGAAAAACGTAGGTCTATTGTCTTTAATCAACCAACAAAGCTTTATGCTAAAATTAAATGATAAATTATCTTTATATATCAAGGTATCTTGTTCAAAATCATACACAACTGTAACTGATTGCTTGCAGTTGCACTATAGCAATCATCACAAATTTATAAGGTTTTGACTTTACAGTTACTGTTAATAACAGGCAAATTCAGGGTAAGATTCGAAGGGGATTACAAAAAAAATAATTAATTTCACAATTTTCAGGTCCTGGTCTAGATCCCGAATCAGCCACTGAAGTCAAATTAATTTTGCCAACCTAATTTATGATATGACGTGTGTCAGTTTTTATACAAAATTGTCAGACGCAAATCCATGAGACCTATTCATTATCCTGGATTTGCTTGGTCCACCACTGACTGTTTGTCAATGTTAGCGTTCCATATATTGCAGGGCATCATAGACATGATTGATAAACATTTTGTACTTTTTGGCGTACGGTACTATGATTTTGGGCATTCCTTGGTGGCTTAAATAAAAGGCAGCCAATAACTAATCGATTATGTACGAAACTAGTCCTACAATTCAATAAAGATTGGCTACACCTACTGTACTAAGAACCCAATCAATCATAACAGTCGCTCTGAGCTAGTGGTTCTGAGCACAGCAGCCACACACACACCGCGGTAGATAGCTCTCCTTAATTGTATAGTGGTATAACCTCCTCACAACAGGTGAGGCTTAGCTAAAGAAGTAATATTTGTAATAAAACGACTGATTAATAAAAAATTGTACTGTGCAGTCTAAAAGGTTAAATAATTACCCACAATATCTGATCAAAGGTTTCCTTCAAACTGCTATTGTGTTACTGTGAAAACAATTATGTTCGCCACTTCCCTATTCTGTTGGTTTTTCCATTTTCCCAAAAATCTGGAAATTCCCTTTATGCGTCATTTGAGTTTCGAAAATAGTAAAATCCGCATTGATCAAACGATTCTGAGCTGTGTTTTTAGATTTGTAAATATTATCAATTTAAATGTAAAAATAGTCTAGATAAAAATCGCATTAATATTAAGGCTATGTTGTATTGAATTTATTTTGAATATAGTTCAATATTGCGTAGTCTACTACGTTTTATTTTAATCAACAGTTGATGTACCTATTATCAATAATGAATTAACCCAAATCCGAGTACAGTTGGTCAGATTCAGTGCATTTCGACGATCCAGCATTCTCTACTTCTACGGAGCGCCATTTATGCCTTTATTTACTTCAGTGGACCAAATTTAGCACCAGTGGAGCACAGTGATATAAAATAGAAATAAGTCACTGAATTTTAATATCTTTTCGTGTGTTAATACACTGTGCTCAAGTGGATCCAATATGGAGCCAGGGGAGCACAGTGATATAACATAGAAATTAAGTCACTGAATTGTAATATCATTTCGTATGTTAATAGGCCTACACTGTGCTCAAGTGGACCCAATTTGGAGCCAGTGGAGCACAATGATATAAAATTGAAAAAAGTCACTGAATTTTAATATCTTTTCGTATGTTAATACACTGTGCTCAAGTGTACCCAATTTGGAGCCAGTGGAGCACAGTGATATAAAATAGAATTAAGTCACTGAATTTTAATATCTTTTCGTATTTTAATACACTGTGCTCAAGTGAACCCAATTTGGCACCAGGAGAGCACAGTGATATAAAATAGAAATAAGTCAGTGAATGTTAATATATTTTCGTATGTTAATACACTGTGCTCAACTGAACCTAATTTGGCGCCAGGCGAGCACAGTGATATAAAATAGAAATAAGTCACTGAATTTTAATATCTTTTCGTATGTTAATACACTGTGCTCAAGTGGACCCAATTTGGAGCCAGTGGAGCACAGTGATATAAATAGAAATAAGTCATTGAATTTTAATATCTTTTCGTATGTTAATACACTGTGCTCACGTTGACCCAATTTGGCGCGCGCGCCAGTGAGCACAGTGATATAAAATAGAAAAAAGTCACTAAATTATATATACTGGTGAAGAAAGGATCGTTGTGGCATTTCAGGCAATGGTTAGTCCCAGTGAAAGACGTGATATTGAAATTAAACCTGGATAGCAATGGACGGAGATAAAAGAATCAGTACGCAACCAATTTAATATGCATAATGTATATGTGTAATTCATGTCAGGTGAAAGGGAGTTACAACACTTCTCTGAATTTGAAAATCCTAACGGTGCCATTGTAGATGTCATCCAACAACAACCAAAACACAAATACAAATTAGACTCTAAGAAACACAATTATAATTTCACTCGGAAGATGACCGTACCGTTTACACGAGAGGAAATTATCAATAAAACCGACCCTGTGGATGGTTCAGATATGCTGTTGCTGTTAAAAACGTCGACGGTGATGATAACACTTGGCTTGGATCACGCGGAAAATGTCGTATACAAACTAGTGATGGGGAATGGCCGGTATCGTACCACGGAACCAAAATGAAGAACAAAGGCGGTTTGAAATATAGATGAGTCGGAGATTATTGATGGAGTCACACAGCAGTCCATCGCTGGACATCATTGATGAATTATACGCCGAGGAATTTGTGCATAACAGAACAAAATACAAGATAGCTTTTCAGAACAGAATCAATCCAGACATCGATGGTGATCACATGAAAATTATTTCCGAAGAACATACACGTGATGGGGCTGAATGCTGGGTCTCGCCACTGGAAGACCAGGTGAACAAAATACATGATGTCAGACCATATGGTATCATAAAAAAATTAAGACTGACAATAATCCCAAAAACTACACTCAGTTGGGGTAAGAAAAACAAAACAGACTTTGAATATGTTATTTTATAGTTTTAATAAAGTTAATCACTTCCGCAGAAAAAAAAACACGAAAATAAATAATGTTTTGACCATTTTTTGCTATAAATTACGGGTTTTGTTCAGGTAAATTCATTTTTTTTGCAATATAATTTTTGGTGTGGATAACTATTATGTTACATTAAAATGGCATATTCAACAAAAAAATGAATTATTTTTTAGGGGACATACATCTTTAATGGTCAGATTTATTCAGAATCATTCCATTTTCCATGTAGGCCTAGTGAACATTTTGAGGTACACGATAAATGGATTCATTTACAATGTATTCGTTTATTAATACATTTAATACGTTTAATAATATTTATACAAGATAACATAACACATTCAGAAATAATGTTGGCAATTTAGTCCTGTTTGTAACATTTGTAATTTATTCAAGATGTATTGTAAAAATGAACTTGAAGAAATTAAGATTTATAAATCAGACTTTAAATGGGTTATTTTGTAGTTTTAATAAAGTTAATACGTCTTTAAATATTCCAGGCGTTCATCTACAATATTCATAATAAGGCAGTTAGATGTTAAGAAGGTACATTGGGAGGTTGTGTAAATCGTAGAATATCCATTTGATACAAAAGCGAGGAGGAACAATACCATTATAGCCTTTAAACATTATTTTTAATCAACTCCACTTCTGTGGGTGTTCTCCACACATAAGTAGTAATATAAATCAATACCTTCATGTTGGTAACAAATTCTAATATCGGATGTTAAATCATTGGTACAGTAGTATAAGTATGATATTAAGTGATCATTTATCCATGACTTTTAATAACATTTTCCATCGTAAAATGATTTTAAAGGTTTCCAAAAAGTTTCATTTTATGTCTTCAACACGTATTATATACTGTTACATACTGCTGACTGTAATAGCACCGGTGGTAATAGTACATTTCGGAGATGACGATAAGGCATAGAAAACAGCCCTAAGAAATGTAAAAAAAAAATCCGCTTGTGACGTCAGACCATTTGTCAAAATATAATGATAATAATATTAGTCATTTGAATGTTTGAAGTTGTATGGTTTTTTATTGATAAAATTCTGTATTTAAAAATGCAACCATTTCGATCTTTTTTCAAATTCTATACATTGTCTATAATTCATCAAATATCCTGTAATTTGCACTTTACAGTTGGATGTATTAAAATAAAACAATAACGTTTCACTTGAGATTAAATTCTTTTAAGACTAGAACGATTTGTGGACAGTAACTCCATGTGATTTCGGTGGCATTTCTTACTTTTGTTTGCCTGAGCAACTTGCTTATAGTGGGCATGCTCAGACTAACAATGGTGATAGGATGGTTTGATTTGATTAAGCCTAGGCTAAGATTATACGATGGCGGTTTATTTGAATAAAATAACTCGTATCTAACTCTCCTATTATTACTTTTGTTCAAGTAAATGTACATTTATAGGTATGTATTATAAATATTTGTTTGTTAGGGTTTTCTAAATATCATTTTATTATCGTAAAAAAAAATCATACAAATATACATCATTTTACAGAAAATTTAATAAGGAAAATTTGTTTTTTAGAAACATATTTTTATACATTTATGATAAAATAATGAAATTAATGTTTGGAAAAAAATTCAACTTCCTGGAGTATTTCAAAAATGCTGTTTTGAAAAGAATACGGTTGAGGGGAAATGGCTCTCTCTATGGAATTTGGTACTAAGAGGGTAAACATGTTTTCTTTTTTTATATATGCAATATTCTAATCATCCGAATGTTTGCATAATATGTATTTCTGCAAATGTATGTAAATTACATTACATTGTTTACATTTTTTTATTTTACAAAGCATAAGCCTTGTTGGTGGCAGACTAGATAAAAACGATTAAATCAGAATCATTTTAGCAACAGAACGGCTTTGCAGGTTAATTTCAACGTCACAATAGAATCCGGTCATGCCTCAATTATAACAGTGTGAAGTAACTACAAGGTAGATTATTATACTAGGCCTAATCATGGAAGAAAGGCGGTTGACCATTTTCTGATACAATGGACTAGTTATTTGTTTGGTTTGGCTAGTATACTATTAAAAGTATTTCGGTTTTCGGCAGTTTAAGGCTAATAATGATGTTACAAAAAGGCGATGTGGAAGAAAACCAGAAAAGCAAATCATTTGTACAAAAAGGTATGAATTATATCCGTGACAAATATTACTATTGTAACTTATTAACTTGTCTAACCAGCCTGGTTTATTATGTCACGTATTTCTTTACCTGGTAGGCTACGCCTATTCATGCTATTAGGCCTATTCATGGACGTGTCGTTAATTTATGCTTTAAACAATCAGGAAATTCATTTTAACGGCGATTGTAATAATATTATGTACTCAATTGGTAAATGATCATCATCATCAGTAATGTTTTTATTTTCTTTTTTTTTCTTCTACAGATTTGCCGCCTCGGTTACACATTCGATATATCATTGTACTCATGTGCTGTGTTTCAAATATTTTAAACTACATCATTCGTACAAATTGGAGCATTATCATCGTACGTCAACCAAACAAAAACAAAGTTACAGTAAAATAATGTGGAAAAGTGTCCCCTAAATAGAAGAATAGACGCTGAATATCATTTCTTTTTGATACAATGATCAATCATGCATTTATAAATTGTATAATTGTGATTTTATAAATAAATATATTCGGCTGTTCTTTACAACACACCTAAATTGACCTACAACTTTTAAACAAATTTTTATTACAGGAAAACGCATTTGAATGGGACATTAAAACGCAACAAGTCATCTTAGGCGCATTCTACTACGGGTACTTTGTTACACCAATACTCGGTGGATGGTTGGTTGGTAAATACGGCGGGTTCTATGTGTTATTTATTGCTTCGACTATGTCTTCTCTAATAGCTCTATTTTCTCCATTTACTGCAAGATGTGGAATCAGCCCGTTGGTAATAAGTAGAATATTTGATGGATTTGCACAGGTAGGCCTCAGTATTTTGTAATTGTTATCGTCTATGATATGCCTATCTTAAAAATCTAGTTATATAATCAATCATTGTTTTTCTACCGGCAAACAGGGCCTAGGTTATGTTTCAACAATGGGTATTATAAGAAAATGGGCGAAATTAAATGAACGTAGTACATTTGTGTCAATTTCAACTTCAGGTAAGCAAAAAGTACACTCGACTGCAACTTTAGTATAACATTTTGAACTTACATAGACACAACACTGATGAATTGCGGACGGGTAATAAGACATATAGGACACATGCGCAGATGACAGCGCACAATCCCATCCCTTATACGATTAACAAGGTTAGCTTAGGCATAGTAGGCTGGCTCTATAAACATTTATCCCAGCTGGTAGTAGTAGAAAATAAAATACCATTGTTTAAGTTATTGATGCTTTACATAATAGACAAAATAAATTAGTCCCTTCCTGGACAAACAGCGATCCTAACAGATAAAATATTATTCCTCTGATTATTTGCTAAATATATAATACTTGTTACTGTTTAATTTCAAATCACCGTTTAAGTTTGAGCGCATATGATGCAACTACTTTAAAAACAACATTTGTGTTTTGATGTTTTGTTTAGGCTACAGTGCAGGAGCAATTGTATCTAGCTACGTATCGCCATTACTTATCACGTCACCGATTTTTGGAGGATGGCCATCTACATTTTATATATTTGGTAAGAGGCACTGACGCCACTCTATTTTCTAGACGGTTTTGTATTCCTATTATGTTTGGTACAATCCGTGTGTCATCGGGAACCACCTACAAAAACCACATTTTATCGGTACGGTTTTTCTTGTTTCAACTTTATTTACACACTATCATAGACTAAAGTTTCATATTTGTAAACTATTTATTTCTATTTCAGGTATTACTGGAATCATATGGTGTTTATGCTGGTGGATTGTGGGATCGAGTGACGTAACAAGTAATCGCTGGGTATCTGAATTTGAGAAAGAATCAATAAAAGAATCTCAATCAAAAGGGATGCAAACCACAGAGGTGAAATAATTGCATATTTTCATTTTAACAGTTTCTGCCAGAAGACTTGATACCCAGTGCTAGATACTATGATCATTCTGTAAGTTTGCTTATTTTTTTACTTAAAGGTTGACAGAGTAAATTGGAAGGAGTTAGCTATGTCAGCACCAGTATTGTCAATAAGTGTATTTTTTGTTGGAATTGATTTCGGTCTCTATCTACTGAGTGCAGATATCCCTATCTTTTTTGAAACAATATTACAGTTTGACATTAAAATGGTAAGACAACAAAGAATGTATATTCCACTAGATAATTACCCTCCTCTTGAATAAGAAAAGAAACAAAAGAAAAATGATATACAGGTGTAACATGTTAATAGATACAGTATGTTAGTTCTTGCATACAGGAACCACATAAGGAATTTTCTCTCCGTATTACTTTATTTCTGAAAAAACAATGGGCTGCACGAGTTCTTGAGTTCTGATTTGTTAGACATTTTATCTCGTCATAAAAAAGTATATCAATATAATTATGACGTGTGTGTGTGCGTTTGTATATGTATGTATATGAGTATTATTTATTATTACTATGTTAAAGAAAGAAAAAAAAATGTTATTAAATGTATATCTCTGGCTAATTTGATTAATACAATTATATTAGTTAGATTAGTTACATAATTGTGGAAAACACAGCATTTACCAAATTAATTAATTATTCACTTTAAAAAAAATGGAATTAATAATTTATAGTTTTTAATATTGTTTGATCACTGTAAGTTACTTTATTTAAACGTTCATATAATGTTGATACCTATTACTTTATATTTAAGTGATTTGTGTTATGGTTGTATTTTTTTAAATGAATAAAAAAAATATATATATATATATATAATTATGACGAATACATTCGTGGACACGCAAACGAGAGTTCGTATGATCCATCGTGATTGTTAAAACTACTTACGGATGCATTTGTGGGAACCAAATTTAAAATAATGAAATAATGCTCTTACTTTTTTTTTGTTAAATATTAATATTGATCATCTTCATCTTAATTTATTTTTAAATATTAGTCAATAAAATAAGGAAAATCATTTATTTCATGTAGAGTGGCTATTTGCTATCTGTTGCCCAGTTTGTATATTTCATTGCAATTATTTTTGGAGGAGTTGTTGCGGACAAATTAATTAATCATACTGAAATCAGCAAAATACATATACGAAAGTTATTTGTCAGTTGTAAGTATTATTTTAGATCATTTTTGACGCATTTTCTTTCTTTCATTCTTTTGTTTTATTCTTTTTACCTCTCTTTTCTTACCTTCTCTTTTCTTACATTTTTTCCAATTGTCCTTGTTACTTTCTTTTTCATTTCCTTTCTTTTCTTTTTTCCTTTCTTTTTACTTCTTTACTTTTTTTTCCTTTTCTTCCTTTTTTTTTGTTTTCCCTTTATCTTTTTTTCCTTTTCTTATATATTTTTTTCTTTTTCCATTTAATTTTTGTTCCCTTTTATGTCTTTTCTTTCTTTCCGCCTTCCTTATTTAATAAGAGTTAAGTTCAAAGTTGATTAAATTAACACGTATCATTCCTTTCTCCTGCAGTTCTTGGCTTACAATCAATTCTTCTTATTCTGATTGGATATGTGCATCATGTTTGGATCGCAGCAGTACTTATGATCATTGCATTCGGGTTGTATGGTGTTTGTATGACCACAATCTGTGCAAATGCATTGGATATTGCACCCAATCATTCAGCTTTAGTAATCGGGATTGCCTTAACGTTTTCTGGGCTTACGGGGGTTATTGGCCCAGCAGTGGTTGGAGCTTTTACACAAACACATGTAAGTAGGCCCAAAACAGGTACATTTTTAACCTTAACTACCCTGAGAACTACGCTCGTTTGTCCCTGTTGATCATTCTTGAAATCAGACCCGTTTTTTCTAAACTAGATTTTAATTTATTCATGAAAGGAGCGCAAATAACATCCTGCGGGATGGAGAAAGACAAAATAATGTAAACGATTTCCCATAACATAGTAAAATTAAATTTGAATTCGAACAATTTAACAATTATTTCCATTGCAACGCCCAGCTCATTTGAGACCTACTTTAATTATGTTTCAGAATACGATGATTCAATGGCGTAGCGTATTTTGGATTATAGCTGGCGTACAGACTGTAGGGCTGCTTTGTTTTTTGGTCTTTGGTAGTGCTGAGATACAGGAATGGGCGAAACCTACCGATAATTCAGCTGAAACGACCTCTTTGATAAAGCCATATTGACAGTATACTGGCAAGTGGCAAAGTGATGATACAGGCAATACCTACATAGTGATCACACTGTCAACGAAATGACAATACTCTTAATACAAAGTGATCACATTGTCAACGCAGAGTGACAATATATGGCAAGTGGCAAAGTGATAATACAGGCAATGCATAGTGATCACACTGTCAACGAAGTGACAATACTGATAAAAGTGATCACATTGTCAACGCAGAGTGACAATACTGCCAATTATACAAAGTGATCACAATGTCAATAATTGTAGAGAGCCACTATATCGACTTATAAAGCCTGTTTTCCTGTCGACGTTATTCGACGCTATCGTCGTTGATCGTTAACAGTTCAACGACGATCGTTTGGAAACGATCAAGTTGAAATGATAACGATAACGAGTACCTTTTCCTGTAGGCTAAATCGTTAACATTTCAATGTTTACGTAGAAGATTGCCGATTATTGTTAACGATAGCATCGAATAACGTCGACAGGAAAACAGGCTTTCACACCTGATTCTTGTCATTTGATTGGAGGATTATTGGTCACATGATATTAAAATAAGTACTAGCCTACATTTAATACTTACATCATCTAGCTTGCAATGTTGGTATATTCTCGTTGAATATTTTTTAATATGGACTTAATTATTGTTGCACAATAAACAACACCAGGCTCGGCAAGGCGTGGCAGACTGAAAATCAACCTGTGTGCGCCGTCTTGAAAAAATGAAACTCTGCCTTTTGCTAATGCTTTGGACTTTACCTATACTCGTTAAAGTAGGTTTGTAAAATGTTTTATATTCGTGTAATGGAAAACAAATTATTTAATTCGATGAAACCTGCCTTCGACTCGAGAAAATATAACCGTTCATTTGTCACCTCATGACATTATTTGTACCAGTCCATTCACAACATTCATTAGACCCTGTGTACGTATAATATCACGCGGTCCACGCGGAAATAAAGTTAACTGTATTGGCATGAAAAAAAAACGTACAGTATTCGATTGTTTCTTCTGAGTTTCTATATTGATTTCACATCACCACCATAGTCGGTATTTTTAACGTACGATAACACTTGAATGTACGGTATCCAATATCACCAGAGGAATAGAAAATGCTCTGATTATTCTTTTCTGGAATAAAACCCCATCCAGCTACACCCCCTCCCCCACCATTTACTCCCGGAAATGTATCGATGCATGGTTGATTACGACACCGCTCGTGTAATCTACTTCCACAATGACTCATTATGACGTTACAATCGTTGGTCACCCTTGACTTATTTTTATTGACGTTGGGAAATTCCAGAAATTTAAAAACAGCTACATCGGTCACCACTCACCATAGACAAGGATAGCAGTGCACTTAGGCCCAAATAACCGATGCCTATTGACAACGTTTGCTCTGAATAGGAATGCGATGCAACCACCTTTTGCCTAGAATACAAAAAAGGATTTTGTTGTTTGAAGAGTTATCTGTAAGTATCACAGTAGGCCTACAGTATTTAAGTTGAAATTGACAATGCATAAATAATCCGAACTCAGTGATAACCTAGGACGAACACGGAGTCAGTGGAACAATAAAGTAGTTCACCGCGGACACTAAATGTAGCCTAAACTGCTGTGTTTACCGACTGCCAAGAATTGATAATAGAGCCAGTATTTAGGTATATATTGGCCTTTTATAAAACCATTTGTCGGATGAATACATGATGATCTATAATATAGTATCCGTTATTCTTTTGTTTTGAATTTAAAGAGGGTTTAAGTTATCGACATGGGATTGTAAGGCCATAATGATTTTCTAGATTATAGTCCTCGTATATTTGACGATTCAAGAGGCCAGCTATCTTTATCTATAGATTTATTTACTATAGGTCTATCTGTATCTTTTCCAAGAAAAATAAACCCCAATATATTATTTTTTAGTAAGATGGCTGCCTTAGGGTCTTTAGAATTGTTAGCCGCCGGATTCTCTGCATCCTTTGGAGTTCAGGTGTTGCCTCCCCAAGCAGCTGCCGTATCAGATTGCAGAGGAGCAGATGGAGCAGATGAGGCTCCTCACAAACTCACAATTGATGACCTCTTTCACCTATCTCACTCGATGGTTCCAAGAGAGAAGCCCTGTACAACTGGTGGTGAGATCGAGGTGAATTGCCGAGGGCTGATTGGAGGTACTACTACGATCAGAGTATCTCTAGGAACAACAGTATCGGAGATGAAGAAAATGGTGAGCGATAAGTTGGGCATAGAGAAGGATATTCGATTCATGTATGATAGAAACATTCTAGATGACGAAAGTACAGTAGAATCGGCAGAAATACTAAACGGTGCTACAATAAACTTTATTGTTCTGACAACAGACAGAAAACCAGAAGGTGTTTTTGAGTTGGATCCTGCTCTACTCGCTAAGAGGTTTGATCACGACTTCACCGGAAAGAACGATGGTAATGATGTGTATATGAGAGGTCAGTATCGATATTTCCGACCATGCGGGTGGTACAGATATGCTGTTGCTGTTCAAAACGTATACGGGAATAACACTTGGCTTGGACCAAACGGCATACGTACGGGAACTTGTACTGGCGAATGGCCAGTCTCTTACCACGGAACCAAAATGAGACAGGAAGGTGCGGTTGTTGTCAAAGAGTTCCGTGGAGGTGAGTTGGAGTATATTAACGGAGTTTACAGCAGCCCGTCTTTGGCTATGATTGATGAATTCTACGCACAGATCTTTGAGTTTGAAGGAAAAAGTTACAAGATCGCTTTGCAGAATAGGATCAATCCAGATATTGCTGGTGGCCACTTGAAAATCATTCCAAAAGAGCGCACAGAAGTTGGGGCTGACTACTGGGTTTCACCAATGGAAGACCGAACAGAGAAAATATATGATGTCAGGCCATACGGTATCATCATAAAACAAGTTTAGATGAGGGGGCCGTCCGTAAGCGACAATGTGAAACACGATTTATAGTGACAAAAAGGGACCGTTGGCCGATTTAAAGAATGAAGGACATGTATGAAATGCTTAGTTCTATTGAACAGACATGTTTGCGTTGGTCAAGAAATATTTTCGAAGAAGTGAAAGGTTCACATATACTAAACCTTATTTTGAAATATTTCCTTGGATGCCATTTATTTTAAAATTATATTCTTAAATCGATGTATCTTTAAGCCTAATATATATATTTCTATTGATTAAATATTAGTAAACATTAATAACGCTAAGAGCTATCGTATACAGAAAAGCAAGTGAGAATTATGTTTAACAATGTAATCAGAGAGATGTAATCGCCCTGATGTAATGTAATTGATTATATTAATAGCTTTTAGCTGTTGACGTAATATACGTGTTATTTGACGTTTTCATTATGTAAATATGTCTTTCGATAATAGGGAAAGCAGCAGTGTCGATAAGCATGTATTTCGTGTAAATTTGCTCCATCTTATCTAGAAAAACTACGCAAAAAAAAAAATTAACCATAGGCCTACCATAAGGTATGTTTATTCGTCCAATTGTGTTATGATTTATGTATCAGGCCATGGTAATGATATTAAGACTAACTGAGCACAACACATACTTTACATTAGCATTTATAAAATAGGTACTGTAAGTTAACTTTATGCAAAAATTGAAATAGAGTAGAGTAGCGAAGTATAAATAATTATACCTCAATTTATGGAAAATATGAAGTGCGCCCGCCTTCTGTAGCATGTAGTTTCACGTTACTTTTTTACGGATAATATTAACTTCCGGACATGATCTATTTTTGTAAACACTGTGTAATAAGATTTAAACAAAAAACCCGAAAGGACACGAATGCAGGCCTATATGGATTTATGCATACTGTATATCTTAATTTTCCGAATGTACTTTGCTTAGAGTGACATACGGCACATTTCATGGCATGGACACTATCGTATAACCTTTGATTATAGAATCGATTTTTTTCTTAGTTTTACTATTCTACAGTATAAAGCACATTGCGTTTGTTCTTTATCTGATGTAATAAACAATCAATACATTATGTACAGTAGACGACATCCTTAACTTTAAATCAATCTGAAAACTTAACTACAAAGGAATACAGATCACTCCGGCCGCGCTTCAATCCGGCCGCGCTTCAATCCGGCCGCAGCTATGGAGCGCCCAATGAGTCTTTTACAACCTAGACACGTTTTTTGTAGAGAATCAAAATAAAAATTTGTAATCATACAGTATATTTTTTCTCTTTCATGATCACAACAACATCACAAGTGTTTTAAATTAGGTCTAATGCTAAAACAAAATATTTTATGTAATAGTAATAGGCTAGTGTATTAATTGTAATGTGATTAATGAATGTAATTTATTGCAATGTACCCTATATGTCATATTATTTTTATCATATATAAATTAAAATATAAATTCATTGTAAATTGGACTGTACAAAAATGATATATTAATTCTTGATACAATTCCAGGTAACATTAATTATACGGATATTTGATTATTTGAAATAAATTAATTAATATTGTAAATATTGTTATTAACTATAACAAACATCAATAATAATTGATTATTTGAAATAAATTAATTAATATTTTACATATTGTTATTAACTATAATTAGTAAGTATGGGTACTGGCAAGATAAAGTGTTATAAAAATAAGGGTTTTAACTAATTTTTAATGTTAATAAATGTAAAGCTATAAAAATAAATGTACATAGAAAGAAATTAAATATTGTTATTCAAGCATTAATTAGACGGGTATTTGATTATTATTTTATTATTGAATTTAATTAAGTTAAGTTTAGTTTGAAAGAAAAAGCAGTTCCAACTTCTTTGAATGTTATTGTTAATGAAAAAAAGTAAAATTGTTGCTAATAAATATTCAATTTCAACTTAACTAGTTCCATTTAAATTCACCAAGAATTTGTTATAACACTGAACAGTATAGAAAACGTAGATATGGGCGCTCCATACTAACGGCCCCTTTGCACAGGAAGTCGAATTGAATAGCGGCCGGAGTGCATAACATCGCGCTAAACTGATACGGCGGCCGGAGTGAAGCGCGGCCGGAGTGATCGGCTACCCTACAGAATTGGGGGAAAGAGTTTTTTTTTTTCAAGGGAGATTTATTTATATGGGGTAATTGTCCTAGAGGTGTAGCAGTGTCCTAGGGAGAAATTGTCCTTGTGGGTAATTATCCGCTGGTAAGTTGTCAGATGCAATACCTTAGGTCTACGATCCGAAACGTAAATGTACAGTAATTCAAAGTTGATAATAAAAAAAACATATCGAAAGGTTTTCAAAAAGCTAGGACAATTGGCATTAATTGTAATCATTAAATCAGGCCTGGTTGTAATTTGTTATCATTGAATACATTCTTGAGCAATTTAATATACAAATCGGTTTGTTGTAAAATGTTTTTAAACATTACCCTTTCCCATTTAAAATTTGTATTTATATAACCCCTGGGAGGAAAACTAATAAACAACCTTGAGTTTCAGTAAGACAGAATTTCACATGTTGACTTTGGTATTGTTGTGCATGTTACTATATTAACCCTTTCAGATTGAATTATCCATTTTGGGAAATATGAATAATTGGTTGAACACATTCTGAATCATAAAGCCTTGTATACGAAGATGCATCTCTGTGATTGGAAAATAGAGTGGTGTACTGAAATAGGCCTACCTACAGCAATATGTAATCCAGACTACCCCCACTCTCCACGCATCTCGTCCACCCACCCACAACATTCGAAAAATACAAGGCAAAAGAGAGAACAATAATAAACTTAAGCTCAGTAGGCCTACTTCATTTTAAACATTTTAGGCCATATTCCCCTTCAAAAGCATCGACTTCCACCAAATCTCTCTCATTCGCCGTCTTCACAGTGGCTTTTGGTAGGCCTATTAAGTAGGTCATTATAAATAGAACTTTTCATCTTCTGTCGTGCTTTCTAGACGGGACGCACTATGTCTAATATATTTTAAGATAAGAAAAATCGACATTATTCAATTATATTCGTGGTCAAAATGACAACGATTGCCCGGATAATACATGCTGAAATCGCACCTGAGAAATGATCTTGCCATCTCAAGAGACAAGTTATGTACAACCACAGCGACATACATCGTGACTAAATCGGTATTTTAAAGTCAAATCAATTCTATTTTTATTCCAGATAGTTTCTAATTTCCATTGTTTTAATTTAAACACAAGTGACCTACTGTTTAAACAAAATGTCCTCGGGATTGATTACGAATATTTTCTTAGGCGCATCCACTTTTAGATTCACCCAGGAATCCATGTGCTATCCGATTTTCAGTGCTGTATTCGATATCACTTCTACCGTGCATTAGAACTAATACTGAACGCACGGTAAGAAGCAGTGCTTTTGTCTTGATAAACATTGCTTATAGAGTACTATAGTTTATATAACGTATATTAGGTTTAATGTAACGTGAACATCTTTTAATGATTAAGTTAATTCATTTGTGAATGATAATAGATAGCAAACAAAGTAACGTAAAAAAGATCACCAACTGATCACTGTCAGAATGAAGAATTGTTTATAATAAAGATAACGATACTAAGAAGATGAACGGCAGTCAATATCAATGTCCACTTCCTCTTAAGCGAGGAAGGAGGAAGGAATTACACATTATTTATGTTTACTGGTTTCAAAAGTCAAACAAAAAGATTTAAAGAGCACCAATATCTGTCATTATATCGGTCGTCTTTTGCAATATAATAGTTAAAAATTGGATTTTGTATTCTCAAATAATAGGCTACAGTATGCCCCCGTGTCTCGATATTCTGTAAAAAAAAGTTCCGTATTGGGTTCTTCGGGTGTACTCGGTATAATCCGTGTGACGTGTACTAAATTACGTCCGTTTTTTTGCAGCAAATCTGTCTAATTATTATATTTAAATTATTATTATTACAATAACAACCAAATTAAAAATAAATTGTAGGATTATAGATTCTTTGATATTAAAATGTTTCTAACGATTTTTTGCTAAAATTTTAAAATCCGCAGCTTAGGGGCCTATTCATTGTAAATACGAAATAGTATTAATATAGGCCTAGGCCTTGTGTTTATACTTTCTTTTGTAATCTGGCATATATGCCTAGGCTCTAGCACCTACCTACCTATTAAGAATAGTTGCACGCATATTCATTCCCAGTTAGTACGCAGGGCCGTAGCCAGGATTTGTCAAGGGGGGGCGGGGGGGGGGGGGTTCGGACACTAAGTACGGACACTAAGTATTTGGGTCAACCCCCCCCCCCCCTGGGGTGGGGCCTGAGGCGAAGCGAATTTTGTTAAATGACACCCCTAGATGGCCGGAAAAGACACTCTCATGCAGCATGCTACCAATGAGCAAAACGATCGTACTTGGACTCGTGGACTATAAACGGTAACATTTGTTGCCGTATGTTAGATGCGCGTGCTCTGTGCGGCACCGCCAATTGTTTGATCATTTACTCGATATTTTGTTTTGCGTTCAAGTTCAATGCGAACGTACGTCTAGGAGAAGCCCCTAAAAAAGCACACTGGGTGAAGGCAAATGCAATTCTTATTATAGCTCTATCTATAATATTTATTTACAGCAATTTGTTGAGGAAATTAATTATGCCAATGTAAATAGGTGATATTGATACATTTGAGTACGTATCGGCTGGTGGTCTAGAAAAAAATAATCGGATGCCATAATGTGAACTACAGTACATGATACCATAGATAATTATTATAGTGTAAAATATTAATATTCACTATAATCCTCTATGATACATTACACTTCATAGCCACACATAAATACTGATGTATGTCGGAAGGCTATATACTTTATGCATGCTGCCTGACTGCCAGTGATCTAAACAATTATAGGTACGCAGTTGTCTGGCGGTGTCCTTTGTACGAATCGTTGGTGCCCCAGCTCGTTGTGAGACGCGTCAATATCATGTTACATGCAGGGACCAAATATTTATTTTTTAGGTTAAAATCGGCAATTCATTTACAGACACGTATCGCTCGAAGTACGCTCATACAGGGAAGAAGGTACTGTATGAGTTATTTCGAACGAGTTTCCGAATTTTTCAATTTACGAACAACTTTTTGTACTGTGGGGCACGTATTTGGACGATTTTCGGAGATGAGGGTGAGGTATTGGGCATGTCGGGGATGGGGGTTCGCAGTCGGTTAAGGGGGGTTCGCCCGAACCATAAAAACCCCCTCTGGCTACGGGCCTGGTACGGTAGGTTATAGGCCTAGGCTAGGCCTAGAGGTTAGGTCCACGGAGCCTAGTTAGAGGGCTAGCCTCCTTGGGCCTACCTATCTAGGCCGTGGATGTGCCAGTAGGCCTAACACAATGCCGCATCCCACCCACACGTGTGTGCTTACTGTTGTGCATAGCCTGATCTGTGAGCTGGAATTGCCATATGGGATGGTGGTGGTCAGCAAGTAGATTTAATGAATTTATTATTCTACTAAAAATAGATTCTCAGTTAGTAGGTTTAGGTCTAGGCCTATGAGGAGTGCTAGCCTCCTTGGGGGCCTACTACTACTAGGCCGGCCGTGGATGTGTCAGTTTACCCACACTGCCGCATCAGCGTGCATCCGTTGTGTCTGGCCTAATAATAATGCAAGCTGGCTGGTGGGATGGTGGTGGCCAGCAGGCAGATTTAATTAAATTATTATTCTACTAAAAATAAATTAAAAACATAAAAAACAAACCTTAATGTTTTTTTCAAACTTTTAAGATTCCGTGCATTCAAAATTTCGGACAAATACATCATTCTAGCCTACAAGAGGATAGGCACAGTCTAGGCCTAGGCCTAGGCCTAGTTAGGCTCCTTGATGTGCAAAAAGAGCGCAAACTATTTTGGTCGTTCGTCTGGCGCGCGACACGAATTTGGGTACGTCACTAATAGGCTGACCAATTAGAGAACGAATGCGAAGTTATTTCACCAGATTTTTTGTTACATACATGGTTAGACGGAATTTAGAATCATAAATATCAATATTTAACCAAGGATGTTGTTCTTGCAAGGATAGTGTTAAATGTACTAGGTATTCTCTCATTCTTGTTTGTCATTTATGTTCATTCTTTTAATTTTACACTTTTTGTCTCATTACTCATTGTATTTTATTATAGTTACTCTTTTTCTTACTTATAGACCGAAGTTTATAACCAATTTTAATAACATATAAGAAAAAAGATTAAGATTAAGCCTTACAGTCCCGTGAAACTGTATTAAAGACGTTTCCGTGGAACGTCTAAAAATGTAAATGTGTTTTTGACTTTCTTTCTGAAATGTAAAATTTCCAAATACGTCGTTTTCTCAAACGTGTCCTCTTTATTATCTCTCTATGGCGTCGTAATTTTATTTTCTGGTTATTTTAGCAAACTCATCATAACAAACAAGATCAAACATTTCAATTGGAGATCGATCAAACTTCCACATCACATTCTTTTCTCCAATTGTTAGCAATAAAGAAAAACACACTGACAGTGTAGGCTGATTTATTTAGACTTTATAGGGATGTTTGTCATTAGTTTATACCTGGCCGGAAAATGAATATTCCCGATGCCAAAGGTTGTAGATTCACAATCATTCAAAAATCTTTGGCCTAGGCAACGTATTCTCAGCCATTTCATTATTTATAAACACATCGCTCCAATTACTGTGATTCTGGTTAACCAATTATTAATTGTTGAGACATATCATTATGGTGTCTCTACTATCAACGTTCATCTCCCCACTACGCACACCCACCACCATCCCAACATCCTGGATAAACTTGGAATACTGTGGGATTACTGTAGGTACATGACGATAACACTGGATCATGCATCTTACGTAAATAAACCTTACCGCACTTACAGATCATCAAGTCAAGTTTGTAGTAAAACGCATCGCTTATAAAGGGCTAATGAAACGTAGGCCTATTTCTAAAGATATTGCCTGGGGGATCACTGTTTGAATATCGATAACCCTAGTTTGAAAGGATACGTGTTCGATTATTGAATCGCCGGATAATAGACGTGGCTATCCAATGTCCAATACATGGTACTTAGGTAATATAAGTTAATTCCGGGATTGTTGACCTAATTATGATGGAATATTAGATGAATCTGTCATAATTCCTTGATTTGTGATGATCTAATTCATTGGATGGGGGAATAGTGAATGTGATTTACATGTTTTTTACACGCCATTTTTTCACTGGGAGTTAAAATGCATTATATCAGAGTTATAGCCTTTACACTGCGTTTATACCTTATTAAAATATTCTTCCTTTAAACGAAAAATATTAATACAAGTTAAACATCCGATATACCCCGGATAGGAAGCGCTTGCTACATTTTGGAGTTTAGTGGAGTTAAAGTTACATTGGTTGTAGACCTACCACTATGTAAGGTGTATGGAATTATTAATGGGAACGACACGGTTATAAATAAACAGTACGTTATCTATGGTAGTTGAATTCGTTTTTCATTAACAAAATGGGTACGCCTATTTAACAAATTTGCATTAATTAGATTATTTATTTAGGGCCTATGCCTTACAAATGAACATATTGTATATGTATGACATTATAAATGCCGTCAAAAACCACAGACTTCCCACTCGTGATGTTTATAGGACAGATCCATATTCAATTCAATATGTTAGAAAGCAAATAAACACATAGTATAACAACTTTAAATCGACACTATTATTCACATTTAATGTCTAAAAATCAAATATTTAACATTCATTTTTCGCCATAGAAAACAATGTGACACGCGATATTCCTTTTACAGACATAAACTTTAGAAGGAGGTCAAAGGGCGTGATCCTCAAGCTATAGAACCCACGGAGATTGGCATATAAAGCGTGATCTCTGATTGGTTGAAAGCTGTAAATGTCCACATAATCCTATCGTGCTGTTTCGCGACGATCATGTTATAAACTTTCTACAATTGATTGCTGTCTTCATAAACCTCAATAGTATCGTCTAGTTGGGGCATACTTTATTCACCGGTTTAACCAAAGAGTAGTAACATACGCAGTTTTAGTCCGGTTTATATTGATTTTTGCAAGGCCTGAAGGACGTTTGCTAACTAGCTACTAAAGCCGCGGAGTTGATGACTGGTCACCGTTGGAACTCTTATTAAGTAATGATAAACACTCTGTTGCAGTGTGCTAAATGAAGATTATTTTGCTTGATTGACGGATGATTCAAGCGAATTGATTGGCGTAGCCATAACTGTCTGTTTGACATTTCTCTTTTGCTGTTTATCCGTCAGTACAGCAAGAACTGAAGACGGTGAACCAGTATTCTCTCACAAACCGTTGATTGAAACAACTACTGTGGACAATACTGATCAATTGCAGCAATTGTAACTTTGATGGTGGCATTGGTGGGGATATTTCCACAAGTTTACTAACAATCAATAATTATGGATTCTCACGTTGTTATGATACTACTAGGGTTACTTAATGCTCTCCATCTCGGCTCAGGTGGTTCTATGCAAGCCATGGAGGGTCGTTACTCAAAGCCGACATGCGTGAACATTCCTCGACAGTTAAGTCTTTGCCAGGACATAGGCTATAGTAAAATGAGAATGCCTAATTTATTGGATCACGAAACCTTCAGAGAAGTTCAAACTCAATCTTTAACATGGATGCCGCTTGTGGGAACGTCTTGTCACGAAGATGTCAAGCTCTTTCTGTGTTCGCTATTTACCCCCGTGTGTTTGGATAGGCCTATATACCCGTGTCGTTCGTTTTGCGAGGAGGTAAAACGGAGTTGTGAGCCTGTTATGGCTCAATATTGCTTCCCATGGCCGGACATGCTGAGATGTGATAACTATCCCGAAGATAACAACCTGTGTATAACTGCTCAGATGGGGAACACAAATTATACTAATAACACGGCCGCCGTTTCAAATACCGGTAAGTAAAACATTATTAATCCCATGTATTCATTGACAGAACATCGTTCTATAGACCAGTTAAGTGTTAAACAGTTTGGACAGTCTCTTTGACCCCGTAATACAATAGATGAAAGGGAAAGGGTGAGGGTGTATTGTAGAGGAAAACATTTTGTATGCCTATTTTCTTTACATGGCAAAGCTCATTTCTCTCTAATGCATGTGACGCACTAGGACGCAACGCGATGACGTAAACGTAACACAAAGATTGTGGAGCGTTGGAATGATAATTTCCGCGTTCAAATAATATTGATGAAATTAGTCGAATTGTGTACGCGAGCATGCAATACGTTTTACCTCGCACTCGCATATTAATCATTTCATAGTACTTTAATGCATAAATCATCATCTCGTAATATACATGGTTACGAGATTATTGTGAGATAAGAGACTAACGCATGCGCGAAGCAGTGAGAATGTGCTAAAAAATTTAAGAAAAATTGTACACGAAATTTTAACTATTATAATTGATGCCCACTTTGTTGCCAAGTAGGGCCTATCTATAAGAGAATCATATCTTTTTTAAACATTTAACTAATTATGAAATGTGTTGTCAATTAAATCTTCAACTACAACATAATTAATAACTACATTCACAGGAAATAAGGATTCGAGCACGTGGAAAACCAATAAGCGAGTGCTGAGATTTACCATCAATTAAATTTATTATGAATGATGGCACGCATGCTTCTCTTCAGTCGAGTAGTTTCATAGTTCAACAACTACAACTACACGTTTATATAAGAAATTATAAAATAATAGGCCTATCAAGCAAGTATTCTTTTTATTTACTAGATTATTTAATTATATTTCCTCTCTGAAGATTTCATTCAAATCCTGGTAAAAGTGAAAGTTATTTCAATGTTATGTCTTTAGATTCATCAATTACCGTATCAATTTATAGTTTTTATGGTAGCTACAATCTTTGTTCCTTTTGATATAAAACGTATATAAATGTAGGCCTGACTTGTGTATATATTATTAGCAAACTTATTGTCGAGCACGTCTCTCAGAACTCATTTTATAGCAAATGTCATTAGTCCTATCTATGACAAGCAAAGGAAAGCAGTCTTTTCCACTTTAGGGGGAAACCTTGAGTGTTGCGGACCTAAGCCCGTGACCCCGGAATAAACTTTTAAATAGCTGTCGGTATGAAGTTTGCGAAGATTAGTCATCCGTCAATGCCAATTAGTAGATTATCTTTAATATTTATTTACGAGTACATAATTAAAGATCGACGATTGAAAAGCTGGCTACTCGCTCATTTTATTATGATTGTTGGTATTTTTATTGTTTTATATTTGGTTTGTCAAATAGGAAAGAAATACATTTTGATTTTTAATGGTTTCGTATTTATAGGCCTACAGGCTACAACAGTACAGCAGTTATTTCAATGTTATGTCCTTAGATTCATCAATTACCGTATCAATTTATAGTTTTATGGTAGCTAATAATCTTTGTTCCTTTTGATATAAAACGTATATATAGTTTATTCCGGGGTCACGGACTTAGGTCCGCAACACTCAAGGTTGCCCCCTAAACTGGAAAGGAACTGCTTTCCTTTGCCTGTCATAGGACTAATGAAATGGTTGGTATTAAACCAAGTCGCTTTTTAATGCATCGTAAATACTGGCTCACTCAGTCGGTGCAAAGGGCATGTAGCGTCTTGTGATGATTTGTTTGAGGTTCTGGTTCTGTTGCAATGCAAGTTTACTGTGTCAATACTTCATCCAACCTACTCACGGGCTCTCTACCATTTCTTAAATTCTTAAATGATTTTTTCACGGACCATCTTAAAAAATGTAACCGTATTACATAATGAAAACATTCTTGGTCTTCTCTTTCTAAAACGTCCTTTAAATCCTAAATACTTCAAACGAAATATCTAAGCGTATAACCAACCCACGACCACCTTCATGCTAATTAGCTACGTTCCTACACTTGTTTTTAACTCCCCTTTCCCTCTCCATTATTTTAATTGCTTACAATAACTCAAATGCATGTCTTTTCAATCCAGAATGGCGTTGTTTGATTGTCTCTGACTCACCAATAGCAACCACTAACCCACTTGTCAGTATGGCATAAACCGCCTACATTAAACATTTATGGACAATGCTAAATGAGTTTGATAGTAGCGTCAAGGGGGAATATGTTGTCCCTTGAGACACAGATTCACTCACTTACCATGAACCCTTCTAGAATCCACGTGTTCAGATCATCCGTTTTGTGTCCGTCATTGAATTGCGTTCTGTAGAATGTTTGTGAATGTTTTTTTCTTCCATTATGCTGTACGTGCGACAATCGTCAATTGCGTTGACTGTCTCAATACTTATTCACTTGTACAATTTGTTTAACAGTCCTCCTTTGGGACACCCCTATTTAGGCAGGTACACCATTTCCAGTGGACACTTTGCTGTGAAACATAGGCCTATAATTATAGGCTTATGTTTATTAGGAAACAATATGTTAACACGGTCAATTCTGTATTCAAAGAAACCTTTATCAGAGATTGAGTTTTTCGAAGGTGTCCCATTAATTAAGATTCTACTGAAAATGGTGGAATATAATATAAACTCATTGTGAATAAACTCAAGCTATGTCTGTAATGACGTCACATTTTCTCGCTGGGTGAAACATACATTTATATTGAAAATGATTATGTACAGATATTACCATCAACTGTGTACCCACAAAAATAAAACATACCACCATAGTGGTAAATCATACAAACGTATTGCGTGTATGGTGTCTTTTTAAAACATTATAAATATATAATGCTTGTACTGTATATACTTTTTGTACTCTACTTACCATACCGAAACATGTGTGTTTCTGTATAGTTTAGTTCAAATGGTTAAGCTACCAATCCATATACCTGTATCTATAATGCTTAGAATCAAAATCTTTCGGACTTACCTTTGCAAAATAAACAGCTTTTGTTGGATTTACAAAATTCACATCAAAGCAAAACAATAATCCATTGATTACGATTGTATTGGCATTTTTTGAACATGAATGATATATCTGTGATTAGAGTTAGAATTGTTGGATTTCTTTTCTTGCAACAACAAGAGGAAATCAAGTGTCTTTACTGTGGTGATCTATTTTGCCCTATGTGAATTAACTGACGAAGATATTGGTGATGTTGATTATGGTGATGATGAGGATGGTAATTATGATGATAATGATTTATGCTAATGAGTATGATACGGATTTTGATGATGATGGTAACGAAGGTGATGGAGATATTATAATGATGGGGATGATGAATGATGATAATGATGATGATGAAGGTGAATGATTGATGATGGCAGATGATGATGATGTTGATAATGAAGATGGTGATGATAATGATAATGATAATGAAGTTGGTGATGATAATGATGATGATAATGAGGATTGTGATGATAATGAAGATGGTGATGATATTGTTTATGATTATGAGGATAATGATGATGATAATTAGGATGGTGATAATGATGATGATTGTCAATGATCATCAAGATATTTTCGTTATTTTTGTTGTAGTCATTACAATCAAAATCACAATTAATATCACTCACTCATTTGATAAATAACTTGCTTTTGTTGTTATTAAATATACGTTCTAATTTTCTATGTCATTGTACTGATACAGGTGCACCATATTGAAGTAGTTTTTACTGACATTGTCCAGACGTACCGTCATCTCTTGTTCCGGATATACATGTTCGTTCTTCCTTCCCTTCCTCTCATCACCTTCTATTGGATCTCTTTAATCGAATCTTTAGAGTATGACAACATCATCGAACTAACAATTGGTTCATTTTTTCCCTTTCAAATTCTACTGATTTTTGCTCGAACAAACAATCCAGATGAAAAAATAAAAACAAAAATGAGCACTACATTACGTTTGAAGAAAAATGTTTTTCTATAGAAGAGACACGTCAATCACACGTCGTATGTTTCAATTAAATTTCAATTCAACAAACATTTATTTCATCAAATGCCATACAAATAATACAAAGCATAAAATGAGGACCAACCTAGAAGTAAAACTTGTCTCAGTTAGCCTTTTAGCATAGGTACAAAAAAATAATATGAACAAGTAAGAATATGAAGCATCAGTAACAGTATATAAGTGTTTGTATATTTGATTAAAGTTTGTCTTATATTATTTCAATGTTGTAACGCACATGACGATCTCAACCCCCCCCCCCTCCCCCAACCACCCACCCAACCCCTTCCTAAAACAGTTGTTTTAGTTATATTTGTTATGGTATTTATAACTATTGTGACCGGCATTCGACGACATGTTAATCTAATGGGCATTAGGCCTAACATACCTTGAGCAAACCCAGTTATAAATCGTTATTATCAAAAGTATTAAATTTATTATGACATCATATTGTTTGAAGTTATAATAAATTCCACAGTAAACTTATATGTTGACGTTTTGAAACAGAAGCCAAATAACTGAGTAAATGCACATTGTTGCCAATAACAAAAATAGTTTGGATTACCATTACATTTGTATCAGTTTCCCTATACTACCTTGCCACAAGGCTCCGAATTCTTCAGTGAAATCTACCGCCCGGTTAGATAACTATCTCAGGCAGGCTTTCCTATGGACACATAATATTAACAAAGACATCAAAAGTCATCGATGGGCCTTACTATTTTTTTATGGGAAACCTATACAATCGTACATATAATAACCTGCAATAGGAGTGGGGCAATTAGTATTACTGTATTAGGCGACGCGACTAAGCTCTCAACGTGTTAGGAATTTAGCTCGTTGAGTCTAAAAGAAACTCATTCACCTTTAACACCACCTTAAAACTATTTCCATATTTGCTATGATAGATAATAATGTTATATTTTGTTGTTTAAAGAACGCATATTCCATTTAGACAAGATGAAATGTTTTGTTAGACCATGGGAGACATTTTATACGGTGTTTGATATCTAAATTGTGCCTCCAAGCTACGCCTGTATTATTGTCCCGATGGGAATGTAAAAAGCATTAACGAATGTTCTAATATGAGGTAAATTATGGGTATACTTCGACCTTATTCCAACCACGCCAAGCCGTGGTTCATAAAATAGAGTAATTATAATTATCGTGTGTAACATTATTTCATGAATATGCCTACCTCTTCATTTTCTGCTAATGCTTGCCTTAATATGAATACTGTATTTTCTTCTCCAAAAGTAGGTATTTAAAAAAAATATCGAAATGCTCCTTTGGTCCTGCACGTCTAATAAACGTCTCAAGAGATTGGCTGCTTGTTCCTCGATACTTGGGAGACATTCTAACAACTCTAACAATAATCTGAACCAGACCGTTAGGAATCAACACCAACAACCGAGTGAATGATTATTTTAGCTTTTTATGCACATTCTGTTGACTAGCCTACTTCTCCCTATAAACATAACCTGCTGAAATTTAGACTTTATGTAGCCCTATAAAGCCGATTTCAGACAAACATAGGCACTGTCCAAATAGGGAAAGGTGCATGACTGTGCAAAATATTGTGAATATCTTCAAGCTTGAGATATACCTTGACAATCCAAATGTAGCTGAGCAAATTATGAGTAACATAACGCCCTTTTTTTTTATTAGTTAAATGCAGTGAATCGAAATACCTTGCGTTCACAATAACGAATATATACGAATGGTATAACATAACATCGGATGTACATCCGAAACATATCCTAGTTTATAGGAGCAGTACAGCGGAGTTTTTTTTTTGGAGTTATCGACATGAAGTAATAAAGAGATTTAATCCATCTTTTACGTAAGTTTTAGGCATAACTCTACATTATATGTAATGATAACTCTATCGTGTGGACACAGCTATGAAACAGGAAATCTCGAATTCGGCGTTATTGACAAGCAATTACTGTAAATTAATTGTTAAATTGATATCGTATTACACATGCTTATAATATATTAAAAAGTGTGAAGTGCGAATCTGGGATCCATGATATAATTAAGCGAAGTTGTAAAATAGTGTGATTACATGTATTCATGACATGTGTGTTTTGTTCCATCACTAATTTAGGATGACGGCAAGCTTATTTACTTTTATTTGCCTGAAGACTTTTTCGTAAACTAACTTCACCATGTTTTAAAAAGACCAGGCCACGTAGCTTGTCCAGTGTTTATGTATTGACTAATAGCTGTTAACGCCTGTGTTGTTGCAATGGGATCTCGGTGAGCGTTAAATAAAGTTCCCTTCTAGTTTCGCCAAACGAACACCTGGTGTTTGTCAAAATGTATTCAAGTTGCATTATTTAATTGCAATTACATTTAACAGTACTGCAGTTAAAGTTAATGAATTTGAATTGAATTACGGTTAATTTACTTTGCAGTAGGCCTTATTATCGGTTCATTCAAGTTAATATGTTGCAGTTACCAAATTCTGACTTAAATGTATTACCGGTATTTAATGTAGTATTGATAGTTAATAACGGCAATTCATTTGATATAGCTACACCCGGACTTCAGTTAACTACCATTTAATTGTATCAAATTTCAACTGCAAGTGAATTATCAGTCAAGCTTTCAACGAATATAAATATTCTCCCTATTCAATATTCATTATTAAATTTCGGTATAGGCCCAGCAAAAAGCCCAAGTATACGAACGAAATATTGTAGTACCATTTCATATCAACATTGATGCCACATTTACGTTTGATAGAACTCCTACTGAACGGTACGCGGTATTAATTAACCAATCAAATTACTAGGATACACTCGGGCGTGCTTTCATTAATTTTAACTGTCGACATTCAGAGAGGTATCTATATTTCGCACACTATAACATGTGTGTTTTGTATTTATAAACATATCTACGTTTCCTGGTATATTTGGTGATGACTACTTCACATTGTCAAGTTTACTTTCTCACGGTACAATCAGACTTACGAAAACAATTCAGATTAATATGAAGACAATATTCTAACTTATCTGCCTTTATGATATTACCCGTCTCTATACTTGTCATTTCTAGTTAATATTTCAAAATATTTAGATATAACAGAGGAAATTGAAATCGCCTTATTGATATAAGGTTACGGTCATCGGCATATAAATATAGCATAATACGATCACATTATATAAACTGTACCAGTGGTCGCTTAGATTCTGGTCTTCAAAAGTAGACAACTTAATAAATGGCAGATGAGTTATTATTGGCTAGACAAATAGTCTGCAACGAATGACGATAAAAAGTAAAGGCGTAGATATATAAAACAATATTTTATTTATACAAATTAAATAGATTTTTATACTGTAGGTTGTCGTAGTGTATTGTATGTGTGCTACAAGGCCGGATGATTGTTTGGTAAAAAGGTGTTAACTAAAAATTAAGACTATTCCGATATCTTTAATCTAAATCAATGTAATGTAAATATAAAATGTAGCTAAATAAAAGTAAATATTGACTTAACGAAACAAGTTGATATGTTATTACTTTTGGTAAATTTACCTCATATGACAAGACCCCAGAATCTCTTTTCTCTAAATCGATATATCATCAGGAGGAGTTTTCTGTAAGGCCGACAGTTTTTAATATAAAATCATTTTTCTAAAACTAGTATTCATTATTATTATCTTCATCATGTAATTAAGGCAACCGAAACGGTACCTATACACGACTTTATGGCTATCATGAGGATATGTATACTTAGAATGTTTGATCTGCCGCCAGGTCTTGTCGTGTGTTTAGGAAGAGTGATGTATTGCTCTCGTTAATAAAACATCGAATTGCATTTTAGTTCATCTACACCACATTAGTTCGGAGAAACACGTTGTTGAGCAATAACTTTTACCTCAAGTTCAATGGAAGTGCACCGTAAAGTTTCAAACTATCGTCGGAGGAAGACAATATCAATGGATATGTTTTACTAATGTTGTAGCACATTCAAGCAATTCTGATATAAATATAAACAAATACTTTGACCATCCTGATTTATTAGAAATCATTAATGGTCTGTTTGATTTAAATTCCAATAAATACATCTTAAAATTCTGATACACGTTAATGTATAATTTGTTTATAATTACATTGTATTAATTTTCTATGTGTTAATATTATTTATTGAATACCATATTCAAATGTGATGGCGCTAGTTACAATTCAATGTTGTAGCACATTCAAGCAATTCTGATATAAATATAAACACATTCTTTTACTATCCTGATTTATATTAAATTCCAGTAAATACATCTTAACATTCTGATACAATTTAATGTATATTATATATATATATATATTATTGGAACAAGCAGTAACAAATATCACTCCGGAGTTATATCTATAGTCTGTATAAATAAATTATCCAAAATCTATATTCAATGGTTTATTTAGATAGAATGTGATTCTTTTTTTGTCAAACTTATTTCTACCCTTGATACAGGTTAACCGAAATTTGGATGCGCTCTGACGTAATTTACGTTCAGTGAGAAAAAGTAAAATAACTATTGTTTGACATTCAAACATCTTAAAAAGAAACATCAAAGCATGTAGACAAAAGTGAATTACAACATTGCTTAAGTGCAGTTTAAGAGACGGGAATTTTATGGTCAACAAAATTCCAGTCTATTGGGAGTAGTAAATTTTATAATTGATTGAATTCTATATTTTTTTTGTATCCTGTATTGTTTTTATTCCATGTTTCTCTAGGTAACAGCTGATTGTCAGTCAAACGATATCAAATATCACAATTTATTACAATTTAATTTATTTCGTGAAGAAAAATTTAATATTGAAGTGCAACTACATAAAATACATATAAAATGGTTGTGTTAACATCTTTAAATATTTGTCTGTATTTTGGCGGCGATTGCTTTCCATACACATTATCATTCGTTTTAATTCTTGAAAATTCTAAAAAACTTACAGCGACTTCTATTCTTTTCAAATACATGTACAGTATTAACTAAATAGGACACGTATGCCTATTCAGTTTTTAAAGTAGCGTGTGATGCATTTCAGAATATTGTATAGTGCTATGACACTAATTTTCAGGAATACATGGGAATTTTACATGGCACAGAATTGGAACAATCTTCTATTTTCCTTGAATTAAAGTGGCAGAAATCCAGTATAGAATATATAAACAAGAATATTTCTTACAAAAAACGCTGCTCGCTTATTGTTATTGCTAAGGTCAAGTCTGGGGGTCACTTCATCACGCCTAGGGCCTGTTTCTGCTGAGCAGAAATAATCGATTATTAACCGTTTATTTTTTTAATCGATTATTTTTGGGCAGCAGAAACGGCGCAAAATAAAATAACCGATTAAAAATAACCGATTAAAAACACTCAATCCATTGCGTGTTTTAATCGATTATTTCTTGTTTTAACCGATTATTGCGGAGCAGTTTTGAGCTGCAACACAAATAGCGATTATTGACCTCACTTTGACCTCTAGAGTATGACAAACTTAATCACGTCACCACAAAGCATGCTGTTTATTTGCGCGATATCGTCGACGACGATCAGCAAAACAACGATCGCGATGTAGGGTAGACCGAATAACAATCAAATGTTAAACATTTGATTTTTATTATTTTGTGGGGGAGAATTATACCGAGAGACTCCGGGATTCTGTGTTACAAGTACACCCGTTACATACCACCAGTTCAGGCTAACGATGTTTTACATGTCATTTGTTAGGCCTGTTGTCTGTTGACTTGTTTCGGTAGAAATATATAGCCTCTTAGGCCTAGCAGGCCGAAGGTAGAACCAACGAACGGCGAAACGAACTTTTTTCGCCGACGTGTCCTTATTAATATAACATCATTATTCTGTTGTATGTGGTACGGTAGTAGGCCTAGATGTTTATTTTACAAATAATATAGCTTTACGTAAGAGTAATTTTTAATTGTAGGTCTACATGTGAGAGTTTTAGGCAGCGATAGGATGTAAACAAACCAACTCTCATCGGCCTTTCATAACTTGAACTGCGCTGTGGGGGAATGATGACGTGATTTTAAAAACCGATTACCTGAATAACCGATTAAAGTCGTAGCAATTTTCAATTGCAACGCGATTATTTTTGTGGTTTGCGGTGACTGGAAAAAATCGATTATTTTGATTTTTTCAGCAGAAACAGACCCTTAGATACTTCAAGTATCCTATTACAAACAAAAACTTCAATGGACTGTTTTGATAATAATTCAATGATTATCTGACAGCGAATTATATCATGGGACTCATAAATACCAGAATGCTTTGGGATTTGTCGTTAGACTCTTTTCTCAGCCGTTTTTGGATTCAACAGGTGGTACCAATAAATTATAGTGGAGTTTCCATTTTAACAAAAATGTCAAAGTGTAGTACTATAAAGCTGCTTGATTTCATCTAATGAATGAGTCATCTCGTGTGACGTAGCGGGCTAGAGCAGCAGCGTGAAAAAATACAGAATGTCAATAATATTATGGTTATCCGAAAGCACCTGCGAACCTACTTTTCAGATGAGTTATGATGACATACGTATGGCTCCAAGTTGAATTTCATGCGTCATTTATATCAAAAAATCTGGAAAATATTAAGCAAGTCAAATTGTTTTATAGTAGAATAGATCAACAGATATTATAGAGATTTTGCCTTCTTTTATATATTTACTTGTTTTGCTTATAACATAACCAGTACGGTTCACGTAAGTTGGACACAATTTACAACTATGGTTTCTACTCGGGTAGGCCTATATATTATTTTTAACATTACTAAAGTATGATGATATGCCTATACTACGCTACTATAAAAACCTTTTTTAAATAGTGGTTGATTGTAGGAAAGTAACGTTCTTTTTAGGGTATTAGACATGATTGGATTATTTAAAACATTTCTTAACCAGAAGTAAATATAAAAACGACAACAGTTTGAAGATTATGAAATGAAAACTATGTCAGCAAGCAAAAATTGAACATACAAACAGAGAGGATTGCCGGATATATTTCCACAAGTTAGTAAATGGTATTGTAACTGTACATTCAGATGAAAAAGGAGCATCTCCATTCATGTTTTTTTGGTTCACCAGACGAATTTATTCGTGCGAATCGAACGTAGTTTCGCAGGAAAAATTTCGCCATCCATTAATTTTTCCACTACCAAGTTTTATTTTGATTGCATGACGATGTGTTTGTAAAAACTGTTCGATTACATACACCATCATGTGTTCTCAGAGTGGTGGTATTTTTCGAAAAACATCCTAAATTATCCAAAGAACGAGTACGTCAGACTTTTGTAAGCTTACCGGATCATCAACTATAAATCTTTACCTTTTTCCCCCCAAAATAAACATATATTTTGTTTCGTTGCAAAACGTCTGGATCAACCACTCAGAATAATTTGTATTGATGCATGTACAACTATCTAGGGACAATGTTATGTACCTGCCCAAACATTGTTGAATAATATCTTGTGATAAACCGTAGAATTATTTTACTGTTCAGCCCACTTTCCCAAGAGATTTCCCCGGATAAATAGAATATAGGTGAGTTCATAAAAACGCAAGACAAACTTTTGATAGGTAAACGTGGTTTGTCGAATGGTTATTATTTTTGATAAGGAGTTTTTTTTTACTTTGATTGACTGTCAAAAGAAATTTCGCTTCATCTTCAAAACATATCTTGTGGTTCACAACGGATATTGAACTAGAAAATGTTCTTTAAAGTTAACGTGACATTAAAATGTTATTTTCCAACCGTAACATTACTCAATCCAAGCAGTGTAAATGTCTTAAATACATAAACCTAATGTTCTAATGTTCACATTTTACGTATACATAATTGACTGCGACAGTGTCTGAACTTTTTATGGGTATGAACTGTAACCCTTTGGTATGTAGGCCCACCTCCATGGATGCTTGGGTTTTACGAGATCAATCGAGTACGGTATTGGATATTTAGTATGTTTGGTAATATGTTTTTAAGCCTAGAAAGATTTTGAGGAGATTATCCGATTATGGTGTATTTTAAATTCAGAACAAGGTATTCTTTATAAGCAATACAGATTAGGTTTCAATCTATAAAGATTTTCTTGTTGAAACGATATATTTTTTTTGAGTGATAAGTTATGTCTCGGAGATTGCGGTGGTGGTAGAGAAAGACTAGTGATAGTAAATCTTATGATGAAAGTGATACAAGTGATGTGGACGATATGTTGAAAGTGATGTTTAATAAATGTGATGCTGATTTTCACAGTGATGGTTAATTGTTTTTTAAAAAGTGTTGATTACACACATTTATTTTATTTTATTTAAGGTTATAATTATTATTTGATGAATTCAGGAATTAAGGATGAGGATGATATTTTTTTTAATTTAAAGACATATTTATACAGGAGAAATAATAACACCTATTCACATTAATATGGTAATGGTTTTTTTTATAACAATGCGTAAATAACCATATATAACACTTAATAAATAATCTAATAATACTGTATATGGCAGCATTATTTTATTAATACCTCTCCATGGTATAGGCATAATACTGTACTGTACTTTTTGAAGTTTCACAACCTTGGCGGGTGGGTTAAGCCATGTCCACGGTTAAACCCCTCAGACTGTCACTTAGGCCTAATTGCGGTGAGCACTTCCTATCTATATTTACACGGCGTTGACAAGATGGACCGTCAACTGCCAAGCTTTCAGCAGAAACGTCTTTTGCTTTTAAATATATATTTTCAATAATAAACTTAACGTCACTTAATATTACCGCCATACTTAATAGCGTTCACCTGTTTTCGTAAAGTTTAATCTTTTTTCTTTCCATTGATTGATATGATGATTGATGGAATGATAGGCGGTTGTTATTGTATGAAATGCACAATGATTAAGCTGAATTTAGTGTGGGTATGCGAAATGTCAGGAAAATATTTTCAAAGAATTCGGTTAGATATAAAGCTGTATCCGAAATCATAATCATATTTTAAGGTATTTTGCTTACTAATAGTTACCGGTATTTTAACGACAAGAATACTATAGGTTATTTTAAACAAGATTAAATTATGCCCTTTTAAAGTGTTAAGATTTTAATGATTATATTATATATATTGCAATGTCATGGCATGGTCACAGAAACATGCTTCCAAGGGCGCTGACCGAGAAGAAGGGAGTGAGATTTAATCGAAAATTTATTTTTTTTTTAGTTTCAAAATCGATATTAAATTATAAATTTAAAATCTTTAAACTATTTAAATCTCTAAAAATCATCTTATACAAAAAAAAAAAGAAAATAAATATAACAGCATTTCTGTTTTACAAATTATAAAAGTAGATTGTAGGCCTATATTAATGTTAAATAATGTGTATTAACATTAAAATGTATTTTCGTTGTAGGTAAAGAACGTCTTATGGACGTATACACACAATGTCGTACGGATGCTCCAGCAAGCCTGATTCTAGAATATTTTTGTAATGCAGAATTTGGTAAGTAATGTAACATGATGTTCAACATCTTCACAGATACACCAATCGATGTATTATATCATCACTGCACAACATATATACCATCTCAGGATGTTCATCTAAAATGGATTTCTTTTTCATTATTAAACTCCTCCGTCCCTGAAATACTATTTTTGTACCAAGAAGTTTCTTTGTCGATCCCCGTGCCTGCCTTGTGTAAGTAGACTATACCAAATACCAACAGAAGTTCAACGCTAACGTCTCAATTCATATACGTACACTTAAATCAAATATTTTATACTGTAGGCTCGGGCCTACCACTATTTTAGACTTGTATATTGTTTATTACGATTGCGAAGGAAAACAACATAAAAATAGTCCGGCCCTTTAAGGAATACGGACCATAAAGTTAAAAAAAGCATCATTACACCTTTCTTCTATGATTAAATTCGGATCAAATAAATCTCCGCGTCTTTGCTTATTTAAGTCGGAATATAAAAGAAATTCTTCAAGGAAGACCTACGCTACTCTTTATTTTATTACATCATAAAACTATAAATATTTTTATGATTACATTTCGACTCGTGGCATCATGACAAACATAATGTAATACAGTATTCTAAACATTAAAAACAAAGATATAATTATCAAATACATAATGTGTTTATTTAATTTTTTATTTACATTTGAATAATGACAATCACCAATGCATTAAGCCAGAGGATGAATCATCTTATCTTAGGAAAACTCCTTGATTTCACCGTACTACAGTGGTACATGGTCGTCACATGTTAACGATGTATTATAGGAATCATTTACACTGTACCGTGGTTATGTTACTGAATATAAGACAAACAAAATACGTCTTCATGTTTTTGCTAATGTTATGTGATAAAATAGGCACGTGTGAACAACGGATGATGTACAAGACGATAAAGCGAGAAAAACACCGTAAAGTAAATGAATATTAGCCTAATGTGTTATAAGAGACTTATAAATTGTTAGTTTCTTCCCATCCTGTAATTGGCAATCCCAACGATAATTGATGTTGTGGGTGGTGGCAAATAGGTTCTAGGACACTTACCCCCTAGACAGTTACCCCCCGGATGTTTACCACCCGGACAACTACCCCCTTAGGACAACTACCCCCTTAGGATAACAACCCCGGGACAACTACCCCTGGACAACCACCCCCTTAGGACAACTACCCCCTTAGGACAACTACCCCCGGATAACTACCCCCGGGTAACTACCCCCCCCTCGGGTAACTACCCCCCGGGTAACTACCCCCGGTCAACTACCGGTTTCTGTAAAAATGAAATCATCTGTTTTTAACGGGTGTTTCGAAACTAGAGACCCGAGACCAGAGACCTGACACGAGACCCAATACGAAAAGGGAGACCTATATTTGGGTCTCCCTTTTCGTATAGTGTGGTCTCTCTTTTCGTATAGTGGGGTCTCCCTTTTCTTATAGTGGGTCTCCCTTTTCGTATATTTGGGTCTCCCATTTTGTATATTTGGGTCTCCCTTTTCGTATATTTGGGTCTCCCTTTTCGTATATTTAGGTCTCCCTTTTCGTATATTAGGGTCTCCCTTTTCGTATAGTGGGGTCTCCCTTTTCGTATAGTGGGGTCTCCCTTTTCGTACGTGGGTCTCCCTTTTCGTATATTTAGGTCTCTCTTTTCGTATTGGGTCTCGGGTCTCTGGTCTCGGGTCTCCAGTTTCGAAACACCCGTTTTTAACCGATTATTCTGTTTAACAGCACTCTAGACCCTAGATGTGCTAGATTTAAAGTACCGTATTTATTGAAAAAACGGCCTGGGATGTTTATTGTTTAGGTGGTTTTTAGGTGGACATTTATTGGAAGAAAGTTGTTTATTCAATGGGAGGGGTTATAATCTAATGGAAATAGACGCCTATATTATTCCATATGATGTTTCATGGGAGTGACATGGTCACCGTTTATTTGAAGTGAATTTATTTAAAGATCGCCGTTTATTCGGTGAGTGAACATTGAGGTCAAATATCAAAAGTGATATTATTCTTCAAGTGTAAAAAAATACATATATGACAAATTTGAGACAAAAATTAATTCTTTTAAGACCAGTGGTTATCGAAGCATTGTCCTGACGCAAACATTATTATTATTATTAGCGAACCCAGTCTTTACAGTAAATACAGGGAGTACTATATAATACGTTCGACTATCCTATGATCATGTGTGACAATCTTCAGTTTATACCAGGCTATATTTATGTTCAATCTTTTACTTTTGTTTACAATAATGAATAGTAATTCGTCAAAGTAACGAATTAAAATATAGTTAGGCCTATTAATTCCTATTATACACTGTTGCAGAGTCAGGTTGTTGAATGGTCTGGGTGGTAGTTGTCCGTCCGGGGGGTAGTTGTTCTAAAGGGATAGTTGTCTGGGTGGTAGTTGTCCACGGGTTAGTTGTCCTACGGAGGTAGTTGTCCTAAAAGATTATTTGCCCTCGGAGTATTGTCCAGGTCCAGGAGGTACAGTAGTTGTCCTACGGGGAGTATTGTGTCAGAGGTAGTTGTCCGCGGTTTAATTACCCGGGGGGTAATTGTTCCTAGGGGGTAATTGTCCGGGGGGTAGTTATCCAGAGGTTAGTTGTCCAGGGGTTAGTTGTCCTACGGAGGTAGTTGTCCTAAAAGATTATTTGCCCTCGGAGTATTGTCCAGGAAGTAGTTGTCCTACGGGGAGTATTGTGTCAGAGGTAGTTTTCCGCGGGGTAATTACCTGGGGGGGGGGGGTAATTGTCCGGGGGTAATTGTCCGGGGGGTAATTGTTCCTAGGGGGTAATTGTCCGGGGGGTAGTTGTCCAGGGGGTTGTTGTCCTAAGGAGGTTGTTGTACTAAGGGGGTAGTTGTCCGGGGGGTATTTGTCCGGGGGGTAGTTGTCCTAAAGGGGTAGTTGTCCTAAGGGGGTAGTGGTCCAGGTGGTGGTTGTCCGGGGGGTAGTTTTCCGGGGGGTAAATGTCCAGGGGGTGAATATCCGGATACGGGCAAAGAAAGGGGTGACAAATAAAATCGTTACAACTTACAAGCTCATACAATATTAGAACCCAGAACTTTAAAAAGCATAAATTATTAAGAACATTATTCAGGATCTAATGTCACCAATTCCATACGCTCATCATTAAATTATACAGTATTACTTTTATTTTATTTCGGGAAACCCAGTTACTGTAATAAGTCACGTGTACCAACAAAGGAAGCATGCAGCAATCTCAACAAAAGTTATCTTTCATTTCATTATTTACCCCAGAGCAAAAACCGGATAACATGTAACACCTCGACTTCTCCTGGGAGAATGATAATCATTCAAGATATAAGCTAGCAATTTTTCACCTGTAGTTGTTATAACCACCAACCGTTCCCATTGATTTCCACAGGGCTAATAGCATACTTTGTTGCTTAAAATGATATCAATATTTTTCAAAACATATTCATTTTCACATAAAAGAAACACCTATGCTTTGGGAAGTTATCACAGAGTGCTTTCCTTGTTGCAAGATGCTATCTCAAGATTGCGTGGGAGTTTCAGAGATTGTATATCTTTTAACAAAACAACTAAAATTAAATTCATCGTGAGTTGAAAGTTGATGTTGATTTTTTTGAATGTTTATTAAGAATAAAAACCACTTCAAGTGTCATACTAAAAGTAATAAAAACCTCGTAAACCCATCTGCTTAGTGGTTTTCGATAATTGGTGAATATTATTAGTTTCGTGATTCGATTGAGCAATTCGTTTTTAATTAGATATCGACACTCAAAACGGGACTATTCTGTCATGTCTTTGGCGTTGGACCTGTAACCTGTACAGTTCCCTGTCGTATACTATACGAGGCTAGAGAGAGTGGAGAAACCAATGAATTGATAATCGTAAATCATGCAACAATAAACAATCACACAGCGGTCTTGTAGGGTAACTTGTACTATATGTAATTCCTGTAGGAACTATCATAAAAGTTAGGGCATCCGATTTCTCATCATCGTAAAACAACAATAATAGGAATGTAGTGGTCTACGACTCTGGGCCTAGGTTATATTACTCTGGGCGGCTATCGATGTAGTATGCTAAGCTCTCGATACCCATACTAGAGCTGGGAATTTCAATCTCTGAGGCTACTTCCAGATGGATGTTGATATACATGTGGCACTCTCAGTATGTTTATCTCAAGATAACATTATCTCTGAATTTTTTCTTTCACAAATATTTGAAAACATATACACTACTGTACCTATAAATAAACTATTATTTTATATTATGTTTCACATATAAAAGTAAAAAATTGAATATAAGTTTGAAATAAAATATTCGTTGGTGGCGCTACAGATATTAACAAACTAAAGTACAAAAGAGTACTGTAATCTAGATTTTACAACAAACTAGGGTACCCAAAACACTCGAGTTCCTGAATATTTAAGCCTAAAGCCTATAAGTACCAAAATGATTACAAACTCAAGCAAGACAATATTTCCAGAGTTTTCTAGTGTAAATTAGGCTTACACAAACAAAATGGTATTCATTAGTAAGTCATTCATTTCATTTAAAATAGTACATCTATATAACAAAACATAAAATGAAGAACAAATCAACCATAAAATTAACCAGACATCTTCCACAATCATTAAAGCAAACATAAATATTATCAAACTCGATTTTTCGAGTTTAAAAACTAAAGCTTGCTTAACATTTCAACGAGCAGCCATCAACGCGTCTGATTGAATGGATCAGAGGGGGGGGGGCGGGGAGCGTGCCTACGGTACATCCTACTATAGCCTAGCATTTACATTATCCTCATGGGCGAAATAAAACCCTCTGTGACTCGTTCAAACTTTGTCTACATTTTTCAAAAGAACCGAAGCTACTTACCTTACCAACCTCCACATAATTGGAAATATTTGTTATTAAATGGTGTGTGTTATAACTATGTCATAATGAGTTATTACCTGACTTTTAAATATTCAGGCGTTGTAAATTTTATGATTGGCATTCTAGAAAGATTTGTGACTAGTACTGTATCCTTTTGGGGTAGCCTACGTGAAACAATGATGCAGAAAAATAAATAATGTGGTTTTTTTTTCATTTACGGACCATATAAAATTACTATTCAGCATTGTCATCAGATCAGATATCATTATCATTATACCATCATTAAAAGCTCCATTTTTACCAGAATCCGTCATCACAACCACAATATTTACAAACATGATAACTACAACCATCATATCCATACTCAACAACAATCACTACCATCATCAGCATCGTCGTCGTCATCAGCATTTACCCGTCACACCATCCATTACACTATTGTTATTTTTCTCAACGTTTCTACTTTCCTTTAAATGCGTCTATTCTTTTTTTGTTTTCAGTTATCAGAGTTAAAATCGACAAAGTAAGGGACTCATCGGACGGCAAGAAATACATAGCAAACCCAAAGAAGCGAAAGATCTACAAAAAAGGCTCACTCAAGAAACGCGATCTAAATAAACTAACCTTCTTTGCCACAGAGGGCAGTTTCTGCAATTGTAACATCATCACCAAAAGCACTGATTTCTATCTAGTGATGGGAAAGAAAACCAAAAGCAACAAACTAATAATGACATTTGCTCACACATGGGTAACTACGAAAGAATTTCGTTACGCTACCAGACGTTTCAAAAAAACTGATTGTAATAAACTTTAAATTATATGAAGCCGACTACTGAAAAAATATATTATCCCACGAACTGGGTATTTAAATTATTTAGAAAGATAAAATGCTTGTTACGACAGATTTGTACTATATGGGTCGTGTTGTGGTTATACTCTATGTATAATGTTTAATAGGCTTATTCAATATTAATAATTACGCTTGTGACGTATTGGTAGTTTCCTTTAAGTAAGCGTTACAGATCCGTTGAAGTAAGCGTTACAATATGTATGTTTAAGTAAGCGTTACAGATCCACTTAAAACGTTAAAAGTCCGTTTAAGCATTGTTGCAAGCAATACAATGCAATATTGTTTGGTACGTAAACAAATTGTAGGTAATTATCCTAGTACCATATTTGATACATACACTTTGTGTGTGTTTATTTTGAAAGAAACGTGTGAAGTATCCAAGGTTGTTTGTTTGAAGTCAATTGCATTCATAGGTAAAGCTTCTGAAGTAGCAAGGTATTATACAGTAGGCCTACTGTATTATATTTTATAAGAAGTACCGTATATTATATTAATTGTTTTCTCTTCAGTGGTGAAGAAGTATAAATACTGTATAGTAATTCAGCCGGCCCTAACTTAATGTAAATTGTATTATCAAATAAGGAAGTTGTATGAATCCCCTTTAGTATACAACTTGCTACGTTTGCTTTCTTGGCAGAGACATTTGTGTCAATACTTTAACATCCTAACGGTACCAATAACATTCAGCGGCTTCCTTTACTACTGGTCGTCATAATCATTGCTCAAATCATAATTAGAAGTCTCCGATAGAGAGATGTAAAATAAGAAAGAATACTTGCTTTTTTCGCAATTGTAAAGTTACGCTGTAAAAATAAATAAACTTTAGAATAAACACATTTTTTCATTTCTATTTTCGTTTCCTTTTTAGTTTACCTAGATTCTCTACAAGTTTTTTTATATGATAAGAATTATTTTTTTTATGGCTTTTCTTCCATCTGAGAAGAGTAAAATTACACTCTACTAACCAGGGAACATGTAATAATTAAAACATTCACATTAATTAAAAGCCCTCACTCCCATTTCACTTCAGAGTTAATTCTCCTTGGTGGTATCTCAATCGTTTGTAATGTTCTGTTTGTATTCAATATCACATAAGGTAGGTAAGTAACAATTGTGTAGGCCTATAACACGTCATAAAAAACAAGATAAGTTGATGAATAATAATTAATCAATTTAATATTCATGATACATTCTTATTTTTATACAATATTTTACATACTTATGTACTCGACTCTTAACTACACTGTACTCCTAGCTTAAAGATAGATGTATAAAGAATGCCACGTTAAATAAATCATATATCCAACTAAAGGTTGAATTTAAATTAGGACTTTTAATGATGAGTAAAATTAAACAATACACCAACAATAAAACATTTAAAGAATATGACATTCATATTAATGAAGGCTCCTGATCTTGTTGATAAAGAGGCTAAATAACGGATGTTCCTAAATAATGCTTACAAAAAATATGATGACGTCACAAGAAAAAACTTGATGAAAAAATGTGACCAAAACAAATGTGATATGCCCATAATATTATGGACACGATGACATCATATAACTACCATTGGGCTCATATCACACTTTATTATGATATGAGCCAGCCACTTATAGTCCACCACACCGCTATCATAGGTAGAGTGAAAGTAAGTAGAGTGAATTTGAAAATACTGTATAAATACTGTACTAAATTGTATTTTGAACAAGTCAGTGTGCCATACTTTATGACATAAACATTTCCATGGAAAGACTATCCTGTTAAAAACTCTGGAGCTGGAGGTAGTATTCAGGTAATGGTGAAGATAGTTATAGTCATCACAAAACTCATAACAGTACTAAACTAATTATATACTGTATAGTGATTTTACAAATTCATCCTACCTCGCTTACAATCTATCTATATTTACTTACTGGTATTTGTGTTATATTTATCTATTTTTAATTTACATTATTTACTGTTTGTCTAGAGTTCTTTGGTTATGGAATCATGCGTATACATTCCATTGCGTTCTCTAAACGGGTGGATATTCTTTCATTATTTTGTTATAGAAATAACCACTGCCCTCTACAATGACATCTTCTGAATCGGAACCTGCAATGATAAGATGATAAAATGTAAAATAGGCTTACTCATTTATTGAGGGCAGCAGATAAGACCGTAGGCTACTAAACGTCATAATACAAAATGGAATATTGATGGCGCATGGCAGAAAAGGGGCATAGTATTATTGTTATTTACTTACTTTTCATATTTGAAAACTCGCTTCCTGATGAGAATGAAAACAGCCAATCGTCCCATATTCCATTTGTTGTCTGATCATTTTTCAACACATCTTTCAGAGGGAAACACAATTTGGATGATGTTAAATTCAGTTTGGAAGGTTATTAATTTAGATTTTTAGTGAGTCAATCCAATGAAAGAGAATAGTTACCATTATTATATGAAACTGGCATTTTGTATTGGTCTTCCTCAGATGACGAAGATTTGTCTTTTTCGTGATACTCCGATAACGGTTTGTATTGCTGCTGTTGATTCGACGAAGACACTGTGCCTTGTTCCGACGACGAAGAATCGTCTGACTCTTGAATTGACGAAAACGAAAATCCCCATCCTTCCCATAATTCTTTCGTTAAATCTTCTTGTTTTAGAAAATCTGTAAATGTTTGGAGAACACATGTTATTGATGAATAAATAAACAAAAATTGTATGAAAACATTACATGAATCTCTGTCTTGGGGTGATTTCTTTTGAAATAAAGACAGATGCCTTAGTTTTGGTTGGAGAAGTTTGTTATGGAGATTTGTGTGATCAATTAATTGAGGGCGGTATACCATTTTAAAAGTACATCAAACACTGCATTTGATAGAGGGCTATATTTATAACTACTTTGAGGGAATGTCTAGGCCTAATAAACATCGGGGATACTAGACGCGTTAAGTATCGCATGTGCAGTTCATGTTTGGCTATTTTGAGTGGAAAATATTGACTCCCGCCGTTTTGAAAGAAGAGGAAAATATTAGAACTGATCGTACGGTGCAGCTTTGTCTAGATTAAGTAGGCCTACCTTGTCCTACATCGAATACATTGTATAATTCCTTTGGCTCTGATGACCCGAATGAGAACTCCCAATCATCCCACAGTTCAGTTTGCAAATCGTCTGATCTCAGAAAATCTGAATAAAAAAAACATAAAAAATGTTCCGTCTGTTGAATATTCGAGGCATTGTCAAATATTATCATGTGACTAGCTAGGACTAGGGAGTGGTACAGCAGGATAATGGGAACTCTTCTTAATGGTCTAGTAAATGTAGCATTGTTAACAGACAAAGACATTGTAGGTAATCACTCCTACAACTAAAAAAAAAAATGTCGTTCTAGTACTTCGTCAAATATCTTTAATTCACGACGATGATAATACTTCAATTCTGTGAAACTGTGATGCTGGTGTAAAATACCTAACACCAGATGTCCAATCTGATAGTGTTTAATATTATAATTTAAAATGGCTAATAATAATTCTGGTATTACGGTCAGCCTAAATGGATTCCTATTTTTTTGACGTAATGTGATATTCAATAAACACGTTAAATTGTTTTCGTTAACTATATTAGGCGTACCTGCTGTCATGTCAAAACCCACTGCTGGTTTGCTACACGTCCCTCTACGGTTAGTCAGCTTGCCTAAGGTGAACATGTCAGGTTGACAATCAAGATCGGGTGAACATCGTCCGTAAATATCGTTCACACCCCCGCATTCCTCACCTTCCGTCTGGAATAATAGTAATAAAAAGAGGACTATTAAAGTTAAATGTGTTATATTAGCCTATTTTGTATTTATTTATTACCAAGTGGTGCGAAACTACGTAAAGAGGTGTTTCGTTGTAAACAACCATACTTTGTGTTTTATACTACTTAATTTTTCTTCTAGAAAGAAAGAGTACTAAACAAACTAAATTGTATTGATTCTTCAAACATAAACTTTTGTTTAAAATGTAAGATAAATTAGATTAGCAAAAATTATAAACATCTTTATTTTATTTGGAAAACATTTAATTCTGCATGATTAATAATATAAACCTGTCTCGTTTAGGCCTGTTTAATTGTAAATAATTTATCCATTTTGATGTAGCCCTAAATATGAAGATATCATAATTTGGTTGAAATAAGAACATAAAAAGGATTACCTGTTATTGTTCTGATTGATTTTTAACAATTTAAAATCGTTACCTTTCCGCAAATAGGACAGCAACCTATACAGGGGTGTTCCACTTTTAGCGATCCGCCAGGACAGTTCAATTTTGGACATTTATCCGGTTTCACCGCCGGACATTTACAAGTTGGATAAACTGAGGCTGACAATCCACTGAAATAATAAAAAAAAAAAACGATCTAGAAAGACACTTGGTTTAAGTTTTTTATCAAGGGAAAAAGAATAATAATAATATAATTAAAATAAAAAAGAATATTTTAGCCTAGACGAAACGTATTACGTTTACACAGCCAGAGAAAATGGAAAAAAAGCTTTCTATAAATTTTATCAGATTGTCTATATTATTATCACTCTTGTAACATGACCACAGCTCTCATTTTGCCATTTTCCCCCTGACTGTATAATAAGTATTGTTACCACATTCTTAGGACCATTTACGACCAGAATACGACCAATCAAATGTTTTACATTATTTACCTTTGCGAATTGGCAACGATACTAACAATTTCCTCCCACATGTTAAATTCTTTTGGGATGTATAATGTTAACAGAGCTATATTGACAGGTTTGCAAGTCACAATGAAATACTACAAATCATTCTTATTAACTTAAAGGTAATTTAACATAGGTGATACACTATCCAATATGTTTATTACGGTCACAACGAAGTACAATAGTGATGTAGTTATATAATCACAAACGTGACCTAGTTTTACACTATTTGAACTATAATGTGGCAAAAGACTGATAACATGTATACGTATATTAAAATACAAGCTACAGTAAGGCACAGACCAAACAATCGACCCAAAAGTTGTCTGAATAACCGAAGAATGTTCCAATCCAAAAAATAACCATAAGACATAAGATAAAGATGAGCTAGCAAACCCCATTAAAACTTCCATATTTGTAATACAGTTATTTATATACTTGACTTGTTAAAACAAGGCACACTGTGCAATAGTTCAACCAAACAAAATTGGTTTATGCACTAGATATTCTTATAATTATGATATTTTGTTTTCTTTTTCCGGTATTCCTGTGTCTAAACTGATAGTATGCATACACATCTTTCTTTCTCAAATTTGTTGCAGCCATATGGATATTACTGAATGAATGAGACATTGTGTATGCTTATCTAATTACATAATTGGCAATTTACTGTTCCACACCTTAGGGAATGGCTGCAGTGTACTATTATAGAGGAATTAATTTATAAACTATATCATCCATGACTGTACTGTAAAGCAGACATATATTGTTTTGGCAACTGATACTACAGCATTTTGTCAATTAGTGAATAAATGCCGGTATTGTGTCTCCTGTAAAAACGTTTAATTAATGATGTAATGAAGCTTATGTGGACATTAATTATGGTATACAATATACATGAACTCATGGTATTGCAACTAGGTAAAGTGTGAAGAAATACATAAATGTGCTTTTTAAAATTTATTTTATACGCATCCAGCCAGCATCCAACAGCGAGAAACTTATCATAACTAAGACTTTTTATCAATAAGATAACCATGCCTCACAAAACATGGATATTCCAATTATGGCGGTCTTAAATAAGAAACAGAAAACTACTAATGAGACTCAATACAATGTTAATGTTTATGTTTCGTATGATAAGATATCATGACCAGGAACATTAGCTTTTTAAGATTACATAATGTAAACAATGTCTTAGAATCCCTACAGTAGCTATCCGATATCATCAGCATGTACATTGCATTCTAAATAATTACTAATATCAATTATTTATTATGATACCGGTATATAATAATTATACACAGCCACCACCATATACGTTATCAATAAGAGAACCATGCCAAACAAAACATGCATATTCCATTATAGCGGTCTTACATAAGAAACAGAAAAATGCTTCATAAATTTAATGTTTATGTTTCGTATGATAAGATATCATGACCAGGAACATTAGCTTTTTTAAGATTACATAATGTAAACATTGCATCTTAAATAATTACTAATATGACACCAATTTATGACAAGAAAAACTGATTGGATTACTTCATTATATTTGGTAACTTATTTTTAATTTTACTCATTGGCAATTTACCCAAATTTAGTCACCGTAATTGGCAATTTATTTTATGATGCGTGGGAGTTTGATGATATTAATACAAGCTGGTATTTTTCATACATCAGATGTCAACATGTTGTCACATAAAAGACAGGTAACGCGTGATAATGTTTAAAGAATGTCGCAAATAAAGGTATCGTTGAAAAATAATAATACTAATATGGAACATAACTATAGGTATAACTATATCCTTATCATTTAATTAGGTACTATTGTATCCCGAGGACTTTTTTTATTTGTCCCATTCAACACGTAAAGTAATATTCAATGGTATCAACTGTGATCTCGTTGTAAAATAATAATTTTGTTTCATGCGACAGGTCGATAACTAATCTAAACCCCCATAGGTAGGTGGCGGAGTCAAGATATTATTGTAAGACACACAAAACCGAAATAAAAGTTTAACTTTATATTTATGTTACTCTATATGACAAATAAAAAACATTGACAACCATTTCTAGTCAATTCTTTTGACAAACAAATGTTTTTGAATAGATATTTTGTCACTATAAAGCTACCGTAGCAAACGTCACTTTTATTATGTACTTCTATAAAGACACACGACAGCAACACATTCCGATTTGGCTTAAAATAATTACTGTTACAAAATAAAATGTTAACAATGACAACATTAGTAGTGTATGAGTCTTCATTGTTTAAGAGACATGATTCTGTAGTAATTACTGCAAAACCATTCAAGGTTTCCCATTACTGGAATTGACAAAACATTTCTAAAAATAGCTTTTACAAAACAAGTTTGTTCAATTCAATTTAATAAACATTTTGTCAAAGTAAAATAAATACAACGAGGAAGCTCAAACTTGTTTAAAAAGACTCTTTCAGACCAAAACAAAATATACAATTATTTGTTTAAACTATATTTATTTTTTTGTGTTAAATATGTTGAGTTTAACTTTGAAACATTGAAAAGTAATATGCGTACATTATCCTAAAGATGCAAAAGTAAATACGTAGTCAATATTATTAGATCTAAAAAAAAAAAAAAAAAAAAAAAAAATATTATTAGATCAGTGGCTTGGACTACCAATCGATGGGTTCGTCGCGTTGCCTATATCCTTGTGCAAGACACATTTCTTACCTTTGCCTCTCTCCACCCAAGTGTTTCAATGGGTAAGGTTAAGACACAACTTTTTTACTGAATAGGCCTATAGCTGAATTATGCGAGTATGTTTTCATACATTTTTTAGTCGAAAATGACTGTGGTAACAATATGTACAGTGCTTAGAAGTTTCACAACATTAGGGGCTTTATAAATTCAGAATATATAAATAATAACTAAAAAAACATACTACACAAAACAATCCTAACTGAAGTGTAAGATCCAGACAGATCGTATGCAACCTTTAACATTCAATTTATAATTGATGTCTGCTACTTTAATATATTTTTACTTTTACTTCTAAAAACGCATGTCTATTATATAAAACCACACTTTACATCAATAAGTATCATGAAAGCGCAAACATTTATTTATGTGTGTAAATGATAGTCATGTTTACTGGTTATATCAACAGGAAACACGCATCACTACTACACAAACCTGAAAACAGGCCAGCTTTCTAAATGGTTACGTTTAAAATTCACAATAAGAGGGTTAAAGAATCAATATTATTCAATCCTAGTGTTTCTTCGATTATATACAAATAATGAATATTTAAGAGTTGAATGGGATGAATACTCCTCATAAGTTGAACTATTGAATCCTTGTTGATAGAATTGTCATGGTTACAACGATTTCCTCTTAGTTTTTTCATCACTTTCAACAATCCGTCAGACTAGTGTCACTTAAAAATTAATGTTTAAATTAAACATACATTAAACAAAATTGTCTGTAAATTTGTGAAAACGATATTAGTGAATTAATTGTTATATTGAACGATTAATAACAAAGTAAACATAAACATAGATACGAAATTAATGTTTGCCATGTACGCGTTGACTTTTGACGAATTGAACAATCTTTAATACGCTTTGATACGGTTTGTCCTAAGTTAAAATGTTCGTGAAGTTTTAAACAATGAAATGGAGGATAGGCCTATATTACAAAATAATACAAACCTTACTCAGTAATCTATTTATTTAGTAGTGGTAGGTTAGGCCTAGCCATGATCATAGAAAAAAGAATATTACTCGCGTATATTTCAAGTAAAGGACTAACCAAATGTGGACAAATGAAATTACGAGGGCGGGGGTGGTGGTTGGAGGATGAGCTGAAGAAAAATCTAACTTAAAGGCTCTGAAATGATTCCAATCTTTTCCATTTAAATTATGTTTTATTTCTGCTCATGTACCATTAACTTAATAGATAACACTGTCCAATTTATTACAGACGAAACATTAGAGATAGCGTGAGTTCTTCTAACGAAGAAAATCATTTCACCTGATGCAAATGCCATTTCTGTAATAAAAATGAATTACCAAACATTACAGCGCACAATGAAACCTGTTAAGACGGTGGATATATTTAGACATTTCTGAAATGGATGATTACAATACGATTTCATCATGTTGAAAGAAGGCGACATGTTATCTCCACTGGGTATCAAAACAAATGATATTAGCTTTTGCGAAATTAAAATGATATGTTAGTAGTATAGTCCTATCCTATGCTTTCAAATTCAAATGTTAGGTCTAGTTATGGAACGCCGTTCACGCAACAATTAATATTAATCAATGTACTTAATTTCCGATATAATTAATATGGATACATTTTGATTTCGTCATGAAATTGTTATCATATATATATTCCTACTTTAGGAAAATTCTATAATCTATACAAAATACTACAGTTTACTGTTGTGGTCTATTGTTATTTTGATTAGCCTTCATGTTGATCCTTCTATTAATGTGAATCATAAAAACATTCATCAAAAATAAAATAGAATGTGTTCCAAGGACCACAGAATTACAGTGTTAAATTGACTTTTCCGACTGCCTCCATAATATTTTACGATAATAAAAAATTATAATATGATTAATATTATGATAATAATATGATTTGATAAACCGGTAGTACGTTTTCCAAATCTTCTTAGTAATAAAGGGCATCACTCGGGGGTTTCCATTATAATATCAACATTGTGTTGGGTGTTTTAATATAACTAGTGTTACTTAGTAGATAACGCTCCATGGTTTAAAAGAAAACAAGAATCAGAATTGTAGCTAATTATTGTAAAGTTATAGAGAATCATGTATGAATTATGTGAGTCGGTAAATTATATGTTCAAATGGTCCAGTTCGTGTTTTATTATGAAACAGAAAATAAGATGTTTACCGTGTGAATGGATGAATGTTTGCTCATTGGTATGAATAGTGTGATTTGTGTCAAGTAGTTTTCTTGTTAAAGGAAGGTAACATTTATACCTTGTGAATTAATTAATTTTAGTATGAACTGAATAGAAGATTCGACTTAATGTTTTATAATTAAATGAATAAAAAGAAGATTTTTTTTTATTTCAACCAAGGTTTATTATGAGTAATCCACTGGCCGTCTATTAAGTATAAGGCCTAACATTAATATTGTTACGACATAAAACGATATACAGTAGTACCAATTACAAAATGTGACCGGCCTTGGTCATCTAGCTTTACAGAGTTTAAATCGTGATTTTACACTAATTAATATGATTTAGTTAATTCGGTTAGTACAAATGATGCAGCCACGCAGGATTGACACGAAAACTGGTAATGTTAAATTAGAAAAGTTGACCCTTTCTTAAGGTGTAGGAAGTAACGGTGATAATAATAAAAATCTTAACTTTTGATTTTGAGTTAAGTCAAGTTAAACACATTATTTTTTTGTTCTGTTTTCTATGAATAAAGATAACTGAGTGAATAATGCCTTTTCAAGGACCACACAATTACAGTGTTAAATTGACTTTTCCGACTGAAAAGCTTTCATAATAGTTTACGACAATTAAAATATGATTGTAATATCATTTTATATACCAGTAGTACTTTTTCCAAATGAATGTCATGCTAATCGCTTCGCATTATTACACCGTTCACTTACTCTTCCCTGTTTAATCTAACCTTACATACAGGCACCACATGTGATACAAATTACATGCTGTATCACCAAATATTCTTACTGTATTACTGGGCAAATCTTCTGTACTTTATGTGGATATACAGCACCGAGAACGAGTAAAAACATACGTCCGCACGTCAAGATTGTTTATCAGATGACGTCATCAAATAATTGCTGCCCATAACATTTTCTTGTTTTCTGCAACGTGATTTCATTTACGTCACGTACATTCAATATCAACAGTTTACATACCATAAATGGTACTGATGGTACATTTTTTATTCAACAGGTGTAAATACATACCTTTGTGTTTAACCTTTAACCTAAGCACAATAGACACTACGCAGGTGTTACAACTATCATTTAGCGGAAGTACAGATTACCCCACCGAGATTTCCGCACATACCTGTGATGATTAAACCATGAACCTGAACCTATACATTAGATCGATAGGTCCATTATTAAACAAACACAAATTAATATCTTTAATATTTACTTTGTTTGATTTCATTAAACATTACATTAACATTATTTTTACTAGTATTTTTTTTATAGAAAATAATTATATCTTCTGGTGTCCGTTTGTACTACTAATCTCTATAAGGAAAAGTAGCCGTAATGTAATTATATTTCAGTTTTGTAATCTGGTTACTGTGTAGTTAGTACTAATGCAGGCCTGTAGAATTATGGACAGTGCAGGCCTAATTAATCCATTTTATTGACTGGAGCACCTAGATCAACATTTTGAATTTAACAAACTTTACAACAAGTGAGATTTACAATAATAACATTTTTGAGTAAGTTGTGTGTATTAACTGTAGGCCAAACAATTTCGATAATAATTATAACATGGCCTAAACATTGCTGTAAGTGGCTAAGGTCAATGTTTGCTACTTTACAATTAACAACACCCGACACATTTATAATAAATAACATTTACTCTGCCGATTTCTCATGACAATTGCAATTTCACGTTTCAGAGACAACTTCGGAAATCCGAATGTTCGTTAAAAATTCCACAGGGAGGGTTTAATTACCAGGTAGGTATGACCACGCGTTCCACTGGGATGTTTGTTATTGCTATTAATACCATACGGTTTGTTGTTATACCATCATTAATGTACTGTGGACATTAATTACTAAGTATAGATCACAACTGCAATATCCATTAGGAATAATCATATAAAAAGGCATAAATCCTATCATGAAAAATGGTTTAAATGTCAATAAAATTGATGTATATGTTTTATGGATATTATATTATTTTACTTATAGAACGCACCGTGTATGAACGGGTGCCACCGTTGTAAAGGTGTAGTTTCAATACATTATTATTACTTAATAGTATAATAACTCCTGAAAGTTTTCTGTAAACAAAATTAGCCTGTAGTGATTTTCAGGGTAAAGCTTTTCCATTTCTGTTAATAACCACGTTATAATATAGTCTATGTCTTCTGTTGTGTATCGATTTTAATGATACCGTTTTGAGTAAATATTTCCGAGCAAACGTTGATTTTGCATATAATTTTTAACCGGGCTACACACACGTGTCAGAACAACGATTCCACTTTTGATTAAACAAAGACTAGGCAGCAGACGGCGTGTTAATTATTTACCTAACCTAGCGGTAACATTTTATTTCTATTTTCCATTTTGTTCCATCAATCAAAAATTTTAATAACGTGGTATATTGTAATAGTTGAGGAATGTACTGAGAGCATCACAATTACTGGAATTCGGTCACAAGGCCAAAAGAAAAAACGGAAGTGCATTTCTTTTATCACAATTGTCAAAATCAATTTAAATCACAGAAATTAGACTTTTATTTTATATTTACTTTTCCATTGGCGCCACCTTAACATGTTAATAAAATCCTATTCCACATAAAAGTTTATTTTGGTTTTTTTATAAGCTGAATTTTACATCAAAAATAGTTTGAAAGGATTAGTTTCCTCCAATATATAGTCAAAACGCTGTATAGAATATATTATAAACTATAACGTCCCCACCCACCCTCTCCGCCAAACCCACTCACCTCCCCCCCCCCCCCTTCTAATAACGATAGCAACAGATGACCTTTTTTTAGATCGGTATTGTATAAATAAAAAGATATAAACACCTGAAAATAGTAAAACAACAAGATTGTTGACATGACAAAATAGTTACATTAGGACTATTCTAACTCACATTTATTCTTGATAGAAAATATATTAGTAAACAGAATTAATAATTTTGTAGTGAAAATTAAACCTGCCGAGCTTACACTTAGGAGCAAAAACAAACACAAAATAAGGGTGTACGAAAATGTTTATCTATTTAATCTGTATTAAATATCATTTAACGTTATTAAAACAAAATAAAGTGAATTTGATTTTGGTTGAAACCATAAAATTATTAATAAACTTGAGAAACCCATCTGACAGTTAATTTGACTTGTTGTCAACAGGTGAACACATTGTTCATTATACCATACACAATGTAATAATATAGAATATGACCCCATTTACACTTCATCGACGATTTCTTAGCCGGCCCGAAGTCGGCCCGACGCCGGCTTTCTTTTTAGCCCGCAATGTGTTTACACTTACCCAAAAAGCCGGCCTCGGGCCCTTACTATTGCGTTTACACTTGCTCTCGCGGAAGAGTGCTCGATGATACGATTTCGCTACATTCACGTCATATCCGCTCATGTGCGTCTTAAAAAGTTAATATTATAAGCGTTGTCGATCTACACTAGGCCTAGGCCTATCAACTTTATCAAAAAAGAATCAAATAACGGTATTTAATATGGATCAAAACAATTGCATTATTGCTTTACTACTAATGTTTGCGTCTCGTTTTCTAAAGAATAGTAGTAGATCATACGCCTTTTTCACGAAACGGAAGACATCTTCGATCGATGATTCTTTACTCCATGATCGATGACAACACAAACAATGCCGTTCAACGAAGCGTAACCAACAGATATAACATAGCGTTTTCAGCCTATTTTCGGAGGACAAGTTACTTAAAAATTCGTAACTTCTCAACGGACAGTCGTATGGACAAAATTTTTTACTGTAAAATGTTCTTTAAAGATTAGCCTATAGAACTGTGTGATTAAAAAAAATTATAATTTTTTTTTTCACTTCTTAAGTCCATCGAAAAAAACACCACAGTTTATAAGCATAGGCGCCGCATGGTGTCCTGAAATCCCCTGAAAACGCTATGTTATTTCTGTTGGTTACGCTTCGTTGCACACGGCATTGTTTGTCATAGATCGTGAAAAAGGCGTATACATCTTCACCAATTTAATTTCAATGAAGAATTTCCGATTCATCAGCAATAAGTTTCGTAAACTTAAAGCTATAGTTGACACAGAACGTTCATTTTATGACCGCGAGTGTTTACACTATACGAAGTGCCGGCCCGAAGCCCGCAATTGCCGGCCCGAAGCCTACTCTAGACTAGGCTCAAAATTGAGCCGGCTCGAGGCCGGCTCGGTTGTTCCCAGAGTGTTTACACTTGTGCACTTTTGGCTCGGAGCCGGCCTCGAGCCGGCCTCGGGCTCGCTAAAAGCTGAAGTGTAAATGGGGTCTATGTCAACTAACCTTGAGATTGCGATAGATATTAAACAAATTGACATCAAGTTCTTTTCCAACATGTTGCTGCAGATTCTGTCTTAAATTATTCGTAGACAATAGAAGAAAATGATATGGCGGTATAGTTCTTACAGAATCCGTGTATATCGTCTGCTAATTTTGTCTGATTTAACTGTAGAAACAAAGTTGCCGATTCGTTTATAAACTTTCCGTTCCGCTTCTTGACCAATCATGAAGCGCCTATGTCATTGCTCTTTAAAACTTTCTTTCTATCTGCCACAAATATGCAAGAACAACAATCTTTTGTAACAGATACGTCGAACATGCATTGTGCGCGGTCAGATGTATTTCAACCAATCACGTCAGTCCTCATTAAATATAATATCGAAAACATAGGAAGCCGATATTTTAAAATGGTTGATTGACATTGTTAAGGGGGGGGGGGGAGGGGGGGGGGCTGTTTGAAAATTACATGTGTTTCAGTTTATATCGCCTTAAGTTTACTCGTTTTTCATTTATTTCTCAAATAACTAACATTACATAGCTATCGATGACAAACCTACAGTCGGATACTTTCGTTCATTATTATTATTTAATTTCACAATTCGCAACCAATATTTTATATTAAATCATTAAATTATATAAACAACTATAGTCTGTTTATTTGAATTGTGTTATCTACTACACAATCATTATTTAGGTAATATCATAAAATGAAATGAGCGTAATAAGTCCTTTATCCACTGCGCCCACTCTGTCACCTTTAAACAATTCGAAAGAAAAACATTTTTTAACGTAATGTAATGTAGGAATGTTATTTGAATATTCAATATAAATTATTGGGGTACCAGTATACCACTTCAAGTCTCGAAAGCTTCTTGAGGGGAACTATAGGGCAGTATAAACAGGCACTCCGCTTACGTCGTGGAAATAGAAAAATAAATATTTTTTTTGTACACCCACGTAGAAGATGACAAATGACAACTTCAGGAAATTTAAGATATTTCAATTGAAAACGAACCTGTTTAATGTTATACATTATAATCAGTAATTAATTCAACCTTTGTCATTTTTGTCATTACAGAAGGATGTAGGCCTATTGTAAGTGCCGCAAATCTATATATAAAAACTGTCTGAATCTTAGCCTAGCCCTGTAAAGAAAAAGTATTTTCCACGAGTTTGGCATTCATTATTCTATTCTGTTGATCGCGAGTTCATATTATTGTTGCAGTTTTCTATTTAATTATATTAGTAGGCCTAAACATTATAATAAATATATATATATATATATATTGTTTTTATAACGCCAAAATAATTAGGCACCAGACCAATTGTTTTTCAATAATATCCTAACTACCTAAAATCAATCTCGTCTGTATCGCAAGAAAATCAAGGAAACTATTTCCTTTCCGGCATTTCTATTGGCTAATTCGAAGCACTAATTATATAGATAATCAGACGATAATAAGGCCAGACGAAAACTAAAATGGATGTTTTCCCGCCACCATAATAGTGGACTTCCGTGATAAATTATTTTAAGGCTGTTTAATTTAACTGTTTGAAAATAATGTCGCAAATTATCTTTTAAGAGAAGACCTGTATGTTGTTGTCTGAACATTGTTTGTATGTATGCAATGTTTTTACAACATATTTATGAATATTAATTTTAAAGGTATTGTTCACGTGGACTTTATACAAAATCCTGATCTCTTCATTAATGAAATTACCAACCGTGACGTGTAAGATGGCCGAAAATTGCCGAGTCCGTGTTCGTAGGCGTTCGGATAAAGCAAATTGGCCAACATTTGTATTACATTTTTTTTTCAATTTTTTATTTTTTTTTGGAAATCACAGTGTAATTAAAAGGTGGTCCAAAGAGCGAACGATATGAATGTCGGCTACTACACAACATAAATTGTTTTTATTATTTAATATCAAATAATTATATTAATTGATACGTATTGTCCTATTTTTTTAATAGAAAGAGACAAATCAACATTGGAGGAAGCCAATGATGTCATTTGTATAAATAGCCCACGGCACGATGTACTGAATTAGTTATGACATCATGGATTATATTTATATATTGTAGGATGTAACAAGTATGCTAAGTACGTCGATATGATATCGTTTGAAACTGTTATGATCGACGATTCTTCCAGTAAGGAATGTTATTTACATGGTTATATAATTTATTTATGGTGATATTAACATGAAAGTATGTAATTTTGGGGTGATTTATTCTAAACTACCTGTTAAAGTATTCCTACACTTCAAACATTATGTTAATTAGTTAAAAACACGTGTTAAACGTACTATTATGCCTATTAGGGTAAAGTTCATATATGTATAATCAAAGTATACCGAGTTCTCCTAATCAAGTTTGAATATACTTTAAGATACTGAACTGCCATACACAAATGGAAAAGAAATACGTGCATCTTAAAGTCGTATTGAAGAACCTTAAGTCACATCAATAAATTGAACTGCAAGTCATTGTGTTACTCATGATGAAATAGTACTCATTGAAGGAACCATTAAATAAGTAGACCTATGTTTGGCAAGATATAGAATTTGAATTGATCATTTTGTACAAATATAATTTTACTCAGCCGGAAAACGCATTCAATACATGCAATTTCTCGTCATCAACAGTTTCCAGGGAAATAAATCGGAACTAAAATAGATAACGCTTACCGTTGTCGACTTTTCGTTCAATACGTTGTTAAGTTCGTCTGCCACAGGCATATTTTTAAGCCAAACATACCTTACCGTACTTTGTTTGGTATAGGCCTACAGATTAGTAAACAAAACAAGGCCAACAGCCAAAAGTCGCGTGCTCTCAGAAAAAAATGAACTTTCAAAAAGTAATGTACTTTAAAACTTTTCTGTAGGCCTACATCAAAAAAGTTTAAAAAGTACAGAAAAATGCAAAGTGATACCCGACAGACCGACCGACCGACCGACATAGTTAAAACTTGTCTGTACATCAAAACAGTTCAAAAAGTACAGCAAAGCGATAAAACGCATAGTGATACCGGACCGACAGACAGACCGACAGACCGACCGACATAGTGAACTATAGAGTCGCGTCCACGCGACTAAAACCTTTCTGTACATCAAAACAGTTTAAAAAGTACAGAAAAACGCAAAATGATACCCGACAGACCGACCGACATAGTTAAAACTTGTCTGTACATCAAAACAGTTCAAAAAGTACAGAAAAGCGATAAAACGCATTATGATACCGGACCGACAGACAGACCGACAGACCGACATAGTGAACTATAGAGTCGCGTCTACGCGACGTACATCAAAACAGTTAAAAAAAGTACAGAAAAGCGATAAAACGCATAGTGATACCGGACCGACAGACAGACCGACCGACCGACATAGTGAACTATTAGAGTCGCGTCCACGCGACTAAAAACAGAAACACGAATATCCAAACAAAAATAAAATCCAACAATAGATATTAAAACTTCATTCGTTGTTGGATGTGATCATACACTATCAATCACCATAACAGTATAAACTTTTTACTTTTATAATAATGAAGGCGATATTTAAATTTAAATACAAATCTAAAGATATAATGTTTGATTTTAGGCTATAGGCCTACTTTTTTCTTTAAGAAAAGTGCCTAAAATAGAGAATCGATTTTGATGAATATCCTATTCTATACGATTTCTTAGTTTGTTTGGATATCGACTGCCATTTTGAATGTTATTGTTTTGAAAAACACCAAGCAAATTATATAGGCGGCGCTATAGGATTCTTCGCCGCGTGGAGAGAGAGGCCGTGCTTCTTTTTCCACCAATTGTCCTGAGATGTTTTCTGTAGAAAAACCATATACGAAATAATAACGAACGACAGGTTATACGTAATTAATCAATCAAATTGCAAGGATACACCCGTGTGTGTTATAAAGTAGGTAGTACTTCTTTTCGAACTACGACACAGACAGCATTATGAAGTATGAAGAACGGGATAAAGCATAATATTTAGATTGAGGGCGGTCTGTTGATTTGTATTATGACATGCAATAGCTGCACACAGGAATCCAGAGACAGGGTTGCAATTGCTTATACAAATCAATTTCAACAGAAAACAATAAACAACCTCTAGAAAAACCCTAAAATACGTTACTGTTATTATTCACCAGATTGGTGTTATTGTAAAATGTATAATTAAACAATATAATTTCCACAAAAAAAATCTTGAAAAACTTACTCTTGTCTGGTCGGCTTATCAAGTATGTTGATTTTCCCGCCAATTGATGCAATGCATCTCATTATCCTTGAGTCTATACTTAAAGATGTGCTGTCCCCCAAAAACATTAAGATTAATGTATTCAGAATTTGAATAGGCCATTTTGTAGTTTTAACAAAAATTACTTTCGTGAAAAAATAACTTATAAAATGACAAAATAAAGACGCTTGAATTCAACCAAAAACTGATCTCTGATCAAGGTGGGCACTGGACGAGAGAAGCTCACCAACCAAGGTGTTTTAAACAGTTCTGGCTTTGTTTGTATCAAGCCTGTTCGTGGCGGTAATTATCGCTGTTGGTTTCGATTGAATAAAATAAAAGAAAAGAAAAAGAAAAAAAGAAAAAATATATATATATTTTGCATAAAATTTCATTTTTTCGGCTACATACAATTTTTTTTCGATCCGACTTTTGGTCAAAGTGAATAACAATTATGTGACAATAAAATGGCATAATTTAACAAAAAATATTAAAGAAACAATTTTATAGGGGTAAAATATATCTTTAAACATTAATGTAGGCCTATATATATGTTTTTCGTGTATTTTCTTCATCAATGTATTGTGTTTAAATTGATAAATGATTGAAGTAACTATTTTTAAATCCTTCATAGGTAGGCCTAAATCAGCTTATATAATGAATGGATCAAATCAAATATACATTTACATTACAGGATAAATAATTTTTGATCCCATGGTTGGTCCAAAGTAACTATTACGTGACATTGAAACGTGTACGTGGCATCATCAAAAAAATACAATGGCAATCCAATAATTTTTTTTATTTTTAAAAATGTATTTATTCTTTATTGCCATTAATTAAATACCGGGAATTTTCAAGGTTTTTTTTTATAGTTGTTAAAGAAAAAACATTTTCGGACAGCATTATAAAAAACTGTCGAAATACTGACAACCGTGAATTAATAAATATTGGCTAAGTTTCGTCAAGCCTAGGCCCACTGCCAAGTTCCTGACACTACTCCATGACCCTCTATTCGCCGCAGTGTGTAAGATCTGATTCTGTAGGATACATGGGCCTAAGAGACACTTTAATTCAATTGACATTTGGCTATGCGAACAAAGCTATATTAATCATCTTCTATCCAGGGCACAGGGGTTGAATCAAATAGAACATTTATTTCTCCGATCATTCTTTTCTTGGGAATACGTTCAAATATCTTACAATAGTTAAATATCCGCCCATACTATTAAAAAAACTTTCTTTTATGAAATGTAGTGGTGTTTTAAATTCAAATGATTTTAATAATGCATACTCTACTGTAGGCCTTAACAACAGAGTGAATTATTAGTGTGTTGGTTTGTCGGTCGGTCGATTGACAGGATCGATCAGCTATTGAAAAATTATACGATAAGATTTTTATTTTATTTTTTGAAAAAAAAAACATTCAAAAAGTAAACGAAACATGTACATTATAAGAAAAAAATGTCCACTCATTTTGTTTTATGTAATACATAATATATTGTTGACAATATTAATTAATAAAAGATTATAATAATTAAGATTAATTAATGGGGCCTCTAGGCCTATAAATAACTCATTGACTATAACGGTGAATGTCTGTTTAAGCTACTATAGGACGATAACGAACGACGATAAAATAGATAAATATACAATTTTCCTTCAGAAAACAAAATTTTAAGAAGGTTTTAATTCTAGAAACTGGTCCTACATGAACTCACTTCAAGATGTATTGTCCCCCAAAAACATGAAAAGTGAAGATAAATAAAATCAGAAGTTATTTTGCTGTTATTACATTTAATAACTTCAGTAGAAAAAAAAAACAAATATTATTTTCACGTATGAAAAGACAAAACAAAAGAGAAAATTTAACCAAAAACCAAAACTATTTTCAGATTTAATTTACAGTTTTTTAAAGTAAATTATGTTTTATTCGATCTAATTTTTGGTCAAAGTTAATAACTATTACGTTAAAATTCAAATCAAGGTTATCTTTTACGAAGATTCGAGCGAAGGGGATCAACGTAAGCGTACCTTCAGTTAGGCATTATAATTTACATTATATGCAGGTGATGCCATACCTCAAGAACCACTTGTTTTAATAAATTAGTGAACACATCTAATATAGGTACAATGTTTAATATATACTGTACAGGTTTATCAATAATACATTTACACAGTTTTTGTAGTTATTGTAAATATGTCAAAAAAATCGCAGGAGTTTGCCAGATAGAGTGTATTAATTGAAGTTCCATATCATAACACTGTTTTATTTTATTTCTTTACAACGACAGTCCCCATGTACCATGATTCCTCATTCGCAGAACTATCAGAAGAGTCGCCAGATGCATCTACGAGTTCCCCCGTCGAAGAAGAGAACTTCGAAGTGTACGATGAACCATCACTCCAGAGGGAGTCATCGGATGACAGTACGTCTATTGTTCCGCCTTCACTCCACAGAACCCGATCGCTAGAAGAAGACCCGTCGGATGGCTGTAAGCTGCCTGAACCGGTGTCTTCGTTCATAAACGAATCATCGTTTCCACTTACAGAGATATATTCTTTATCCGATACTGTTGACGAAGATGACATTTCCGTACCGTCTGACGAAATCCATTCAGAGATGAGCTTATCTTCTCCTCCGTCATTATTAGACGAAAAGTAAACAATATCCGGTTTGGTTGATTTTGATTTCTTTGGTTGCGTTTGAGGAATATCTGAAAAAAAATGAAAATATTGTGATATTGTTAGATTTAATGGTTAAACAAACCGGCAATGATGTTATTATGTGATAATATTGAGGAAAAGACGAAGACGAACATCAAATTGACTTTATCGGGATTGATGCAAAAATAACGTGGACAGTTTTGAGTCAACCCTGATATGATAGAAGAATGAATGTAGTAGACACACTAGAATCTATCGCACTGCTTCCTGATTAGTCAGGTAATCGTGCGCATATACATTATGTTTAAAGAGAAAATGTAGAGTAATTTCCAACGTAATTATAGTGTACTTTGGCCTACTTTTGTTAATTATACACAGCAACCGTGATTGAAGTTGCTTTATAGATCTTACAAATAGTTTATAATCTTTCTTGTGTAGTTGCTTCCTTTTTCCTATCTGTTCTCCTGAGATATGGCCAATTTAATTTAATTCAACTCATCTAATTTTATTATTATAATTTTGTTGTGCTTTATTTTATTTTGTTTATTTTTATAAATTATTATAACATTTTTAGTGTTACATGTTTATATCATCTCGTCATGTTGTATTTTGTGAGGGTCCCTAATGATCAGCTTCGGCTGGATGGACCACCCTTGTAAATTTTGTTTGAACAAATATTAATAATAATCTTATCTATTTAGTTTTTTTTTTTCAAATTGTCAAGCGAATTGCAGGTTGATCTAATCTCTATTGTATGTCTAGACAACTGCAGTGATAGACGAACGGTTTCCGAGACCAATATTAGTAACGCATGCCACTAGGCTATAATAATCTCATTGATCATTAGATAAAACTGGTTTTAAACTAATTTGATATCTTTAGTATCGAAAGTACCGTCATACAACGAGGGCGTGTGGTGCAATGCTTTGGACGTTGGATTACTGATAGTGAAATCGTTCGAATCCAACTCTCGCCGCATTGCTTGTATAGAATTCTTAGGCAAGATACTTTACTTCCGTTGTCTCTCTTCATCCAGGTATATAAATTCGTACCCAAGACACATACTTTGCACTGATTATCTGCATTATGGGAGTATGTTTTCATACATGTTTGACCGGGGTAATAATGTATGCTTTTGTAAGCATTGTGCAATAAGCGCTATAATAAAGAGCGAATATTATGAATATTATATATTATATTATACCTGATGGTTTCATGCATCTTCCTGCATTTGAGAAGTGTTCTGCGACAATTCGGACATCAAACTTCTTCTTTTGATTTTTTACCGGACCCGTGTAACATTCGAGACCGTCAGAACAGAATCCAAACATTCCACAGACTCCTCCACACTCCTCATTTTCTGTCTAAACCAATTTAAAGAAAACGTAAATAAATATTTCAATTATTAGTTACGTCATCATCATACCATGAAATGCTTATACATTTGGTAACCTAAACTAATACTAATAGAAGAATATGTATAATATGCATACCTTTCCACATATTTTACATCTACCACATGTGTCCAATACAGGTGTTGATCCAGGTGGGCACTTCAGATCAACACACCTTAGCATATCTTTCTCTTCGCATAAACTACATCGAAATTTATTACTTCGTGGAAGAATAAACGCAGATACACTGAAATTAAATCAAATAAATAATTTAAATTGCATATTATTTGTAACAAAATGATGTATTACTTCCACTTTTCTGTCCTAATTACATTAGAAGGTATCCTATCGCTCAAAATAATTACTATTCATTTTGCTAAATCGCAATATCATATTTATTTTATAGGATAAATAATAATTGTTTTTATATTTTGAAGCTTTAGGCCAAATTGTTTGAGATGACTAATGCATGTCTAGGAGTTGTGGTCTACAAACTACAATTTATTGTCTGGTATTGGTAGACTTTCGATTTCTTTCTAACTCTTAATCCACAACAACTATGATTTAGATATTCACAACAAATCATATTCGCCAAGCTTGGGGAGGGGTGGTTGTGGGATTACTCCTCCCAACTCGGTCTAACTCTTCTGAGAGCACAATCCATTCATTCGTTCATCTTTTCTGCCCGTTTTGGAATGCTCTGACGACACGTGCTAAAATTAAATAAGCGACCTCAATAGATCGTTATTGTCTTAAGCAAAAATCATTTTGGTTAACATTTAATCTATTTCGTGTTTAAGATAATCACATTTATGTTTTCAAGCTCTCATTTGGTTGCTTCGAAGTGCTGGTGAAACAGAGCGGTGAAAATGGTTCCTCTGCAGCATCAAGTATAATAGGCTATTTCATGAACTTTTTCTTTGTGTGTGCGTGTGTAGGCCTACTAAAAATAAATCGTAGGCGCTAATACAACCATTATTGTCATTATTCTTCATACACTGTGAACAGATCTGAACATGTTATCGCCCAATTAAACAATCCACTAAATATAATTAATTAGCTCCTATTTAGTCATATAACGACAGATATGCATGCCATGGTGTCAAATTACACACGTTTACAAACAAATTAACAGTTTGCGATGTTTGATTTAGAAAGATTAAAGTGATGACGTAAAAATAATAAATTGAATGATGTCTGAATGTGACTCATGTGCGCTTGTTTTTTGTGACCCTTGGGGAAACTCAAGCAGACAACAAAACTCTGACTGACATGTAGCCGGGTCCCGCCAAAATCATGCATGACTCACATCTCGTGATGCTTTTCCTGAGGGTTAATTTGATATTATTGTTGCTAGAGGCAGCAACACGTTTTAGTTTGACTGGGGAAAGATTTCTTTTTTTTTCACTGCCTAATCCGATAGGTTCTACAACACAAATCGATTGCTTCCCAACACGGAAGTTTCTTGATGTTGTAAGTACAAGAACTCTACACAATCCGGCGGTGATGTGTCAGTAAAACAAAATTAACTGAATAGGTTTTAATGGCAGTGCTGGTCATTCTCAAAGCAAAAAAGTGGGTTCATGTTTAATCAATGTAGTACCCTTATAATATATCTTTAAAATGCTAAGAATTAATATAAAATTGATGTAAAAGAATTACAAAATTTAGATTTTTATTCCTATACATAATATCATTTCCTGTATTTAATAAATCCAAGCTGTAATATTGTATAATAGTTGTATATTCTTTATCAATTTGACCTTATTTTGGACTAACGCCAAGATGTGAATTGTTCTTACTTTACAACCATTCTAAATAATTCGAACTCATATATTAAATTATTGAAAGACGGATAGTAGTTTTAAGAAGTCAGAAAATACCGCTGTTAAACATTTCCAAATGCATTTTACATTATTACCATTTATTATTAATTTGTAGAATTAGATAGAAAAATGGAATTAAAATTAAAGAACACTGCAGTATTTGTTTCAACATGTTAATTTTTACTTTTCTAAGCAGTATTAGTCATTGTATACTGTAATTTACCTCCGCCAAGGAGGTATTATGTAATCGATCACGTGTGTTTGTTTCTTTGTTTGTTTGTTTGTTAGCAGGATACTCAAAAAGTAATTACAAGATCTTTAAGCCTACCAAAATAAATATACAGATAGATATGTGGTCTAAATCACAAATAGCATTAGGACACACACAAATATATACAGTATATATATTTTTTTCCAGGAGAAATTGATGATTGCGCTTTGAGTTTTTAAAAAGACGCTATATGATATTGCCAATGCTGTTGATGTTTATTATTGATTTCGTTTCTTCCAATTTTCTCTTTTAATGAGTTATTGAACAATTTAATGACATTTGTTACTAATACTAATATTTCTTGTTTGAGTACACGAAGAAAGTTTATAATTTCTGATATAGGCCTAACGCGCCAAAAGACATGTTGAGACAAACAAATTATTTCTACGAAAACTATTATCTATAATCTACTGTTCAGAAATATTATTCTTTATTGTATTATCAAGTGCGTGGTTTTGAATTATATCCAACATCTGTAACAAACTGATAACATTCACGTGAACATAACGTATCCCAGGATATGTATGCAGGAATTTTAAAGATAACAATCATGCTGGATGTTTACAATAGAACTATTTAATGGGTACGTACCTTAAGCTCTGTCCACACTATCAAAATGTATGTGACAAAAAATGTGACGTGCCTATATATATTAACATGATGATATAATATCACTACCATATTTGAATATATCACTACCATATTTGGGCACATCACATTTTTTTGTCAAACTATAATATTGATAGTGTAGACAGAGCTTAATGAACAAAGCATTGCATTTATTGCCCAGATTCCCTTAAAAGAGAGTGTCCCATTAATTATAAGGGGGTATCTGAATAGGGTGTCCCAGAGGAGTGATTCTTCAATAATTCTTTAATAGGTTATTTACTTTTGGAATCCGTACAAACAAGCTGTAGCTTGGTTGTTAACGTGCTTGCCTTCCAATACCAAGGTCCGGGGTTCAATCCTGATCTATAGTGCCAGCAACTCTTTAAATTCAATTTCACCCCACCACCGGACCGAATCTGGGTTCAGTGTGAATGCAAATTTTATCGTATAATGTGTTCGTAATAATTATGCATCAAACGAGTAATGTAATCAATACTCTTGCTTTTATTTTACGTCTAAAACCAGTGATCGATTCATTCTATTCCAATTTTTACTTATTTGTTGTTACTTAAGTGTTTCGTACTAGCTAATTATGATTCTATCTCCTATTTTAGTGTTTCGTCTCTTTCTGTTCGATGCCGTGGCGTTCCTCAGCACATTTTTAAACTTAAACGGAAACATAAAGATCTTATATTAAACTTAAATTTGGCTTGAATCACAAAATAATGAAGACGGTGTATTTTTGCCAAGTCTCCGTTTAGATTTCTCAAGTTAACAGTATAGTCTGCTGTTATAGTTAATACATTTGGGGCTGATGTCTCGAGTGATTGAACACTAATTTCAGATTAGAAACAATATACGTCGCCTGTACTAACCAACAACATTCTTATACTACATAAATACATAATAAGTTATATGAACAGTATTCCAAGCTAGGACAGTGAGTTAATTTCGGAAAATCAACATTGTTTTCTCGGATTAATCAAATAATATTTTTTGTTTATCAACTGTGAACATTTCAAAATTTGTGAATCTACAATGATATGATCATGATCGCAAATAACCGGATTAAATAAAATGTTTTTGATTCAAATGCACCAACAATCTGATCTCTAATGCTTGGTTTCTACTAGAACGCAACGCAAGGACGTAAGCCGTAACGCAAGCGAATTGACCAATCACAAGGAACGGTTCAAATAATCCATCGCTTGGATTGGTCAATTCGCTTGGGTTGAGGCTTACGTCCTTTCGTTGCGTTCTAGTGGAAACTAAACTTTATTCTTATATCCACTTTCACAAAAACACAAATCAAGTTGGTATACATTGACGAAACCTCACGTAAATAGGCGACCACCTCACGTAAGCGGATACTTTCACGTCCGCACATTTCACGGAGTCCTGAAGACTAGGGTTTCTCAATTATTTTCCAGTCAACTGTAAATTATTATTTTTTATTGAGCAACCGTATTTTCCCCCTTACTTTTTGGGTGGCCGATTATGCATAGGCTATGCGTCGAGGGATGCTGCTTACGATACCAGGGCACTGGTTAGGAATAACTAATAGACTTTTCGATTGTGCCCATTGTGAGAGGTTGCAGATAAGCTTAATAAGTGAAAGGAAAAATACTCGGTCGTGTAATATATACGTTTGTTATGATATACATTATCCTTCTTTCTTCTAATAGCCTAAATTTAAACTAACCAACTTTACGGTATCGGTGATGACTGTATGTTTATCCGGACTAATCCCACTTTCATTTTTGTATATTCTTCGTTACCAATAATCGGACGAATATGAATCCAGAGAAGTGATTCATCCATTGATGACAAAATATTAGGCCTATCGTGGATTTACCTGTTTTACGAGACTACCGGTCTTACATGTTAGTGAAGTACAGCTAAATAAGGCGTCCTGAGCAAGATTTAGTAGGCCTAACCCGATCACAGTATAACTGTATGCAAATATTCGTGAACAGAGATAAAAACAATAATTCGTACGTCATATGTGCTTGCTCCTTTGGGCCTAGGCCTAATTTTTTTACTGTTTAACATTTATAATGAAACATCAGTAGCAACATATTAGGACTATGAGGACGAGGTTCAGGTCTGATTGAAGTGACACTCTTAATTTAGGGAATATCTCACTATATATAAAAACGTTTTTAACAAGCACAAGTAACATATGTTTGTGTAAAAGAAGTTAGAATAGAAGTATACGAGTTAAACGATATGACCCTTGGCAGCTACACATGTCCCCACTAAAATTGACGTCTAATAAGAGTTTGTTAGGCCTATACTTCACTAAATTAGTTTATGTATTTAATTTGATTCAAGATTCACTTACCTGTTTATAACCAGAAAAACAAAGAAAATAGAGCCAGTAGATATCCATAATCGTTCCATTGCTACAATAATAATAATCAATGTAAAGTAATAATCAACTTAAAGTAAAGTTTCTAAAACAAAGGCTGTAAACAAAATGAAAGAATACAGTAAGACAGTTTCATATTCAACACCGTTGAACGCGTGTCGTGATTGGCTGAGTGTTCACCCCAGCATCTGAAAATGAAAACTTGGCTTCTGTGTGGCGTAACGTATCTTCCGCCGGATAAACATCCGTATATAGTACTGAGAATTGCACAATTAACCATTATATATGTATTCTTGGAAAATAGGTGATAGGTATTTATTAAAATTATAGTTTTAATACGTTACGTTTTTTATTTATTTATTTATTTATTCGGTATATAAAAATATATTACAAAACGACAGTCAAGGACTGAAATGAAATGTATTACAAATGACTAAAAATTAGTTAAAATTGCTATAAAAATAGAAACATCTTAATAAAATTAGATATCGTACCATACAATTAAAAACATACATGAATAAAAAACCTTAAAACATTCACTTATTACATATCTAAAAAAGAGCTAGTGGTGCCTATTGTTAATTCTTTATAATCTACACTGTTTTAATTACAATACATGTGACGTAACTCTTTTCTACTATCTAATCAAATCACGATAAAGTTATTTCCTTATTTAGAAGAAAGCGCAAAACGAACGAGAACAATACTATTATATTGGATGATAATATATTGTAATCATAATAATGTTAAGGCCAGTAGCAGAGTTTCATACGAACTTCTGAATATTAAAGTTTTAAAATGAAATAAATGATTTATATATTGACAATTGTTCATAGGCCGATTTAAATACAGATTTTGTATAGCTCATATTCAGTCAGCTATTCTTCATTGTTTCAACATGTTCTAAATGTTCTTATTATTTAGGCATACGACTTTTATAAAATAACGATTACAGTATGTGGGCGGGCTTATATAAAAAATAAAGAAATATTTAAAGCAATAATAAATCCTCACTGTGTATACGGTAACTGCTTTCAATATCAATTTCCAGCCATCTTTTAAGATGACTAAAATGATAGATATCATTTAGCAATTTCTACGAATTGTAATTGATGAACCAGGATGTTTATCTTTAGTGTTATTTCCTACATAACTAAATTGCATGATAACAAGACATACGATCTTGAGGCAGCTGTCATCATCAGTGTGACACCACGAAAGAAACTTTGATTGATACTCTTCCTCACCCACTCCTCCCTGTCCATTTCTATTTGTGTGTAGGCCTAGATATAAACTCTCAAAGGACTGACCATTCCTTTTTGTGTTAAAATGACAGCCCTTACGCTGTCATTGTCATCATTTGTTTCATAACAACTAAACTGAACGAGTGTGCTCTAAGATTCTATTGTCATGAGAATTGTGAACGTGTTTAAATATCCCACTGTTAATTTGATAGGCTACATACTCGGGGAGGGAATGTAAACCCGGGGGCCTAATTCATCATATTCCTCTAGTCTTAGTGATAGTCGAACACTTACTGACATATCTTTTTAATATTACAATACAAATCTATTTTAGGCAGTGTATTTATTAAAATCGATATAATAATAGTACAGGAAAACTATGAAATAGGCCTAATGTTAAAAAAAATTGCAACAGAATTCATTTCACCACAATAAATTTCTATAATGTCCCTATTATGAGCATACTAAAAGTCTAGAAAAATCCAGGTAGGTATTATTATACACAATATTGTATATATTATAACACATTTCTATTTGTAATTGAATTGATGACAGGATCTACAATGTATCAAGCATTTTGATATCATTTTTACTGCATTTTATCATTATCGAGGACGGTGCCGTGTGAGTGGAGTTAACAATGCCACTAGTTTGCACGCAATGCTTGCGCCAAGCTAAATACGCCGTACATTGTGAACCTGACATTAGAAATGCACTCTGTGTTCCATGATTTAAATCTATTATAGTGTATGGCCGGCTCAGTTTCTCAAATCTTGACATGATTATAAGTAATTATTTTAAATTAATAGTATATTTTTACCAATATGTTATTGATCATAGCTATACAACATTATTATCTTGCTTGTGAGACACTTTGTGTAAAAGTAAATTGGCAAACAGGTAAAAGTGCGTTACATTTTACTTAAATGTTGTTTCCTTTGCAGACGTGACGCGTTTCCCGGCGTCATTATTGACAATTAGTCAGCGAACCATTGCAAGCAACTTTCACCCTTTGCGGAAAATAATGTGTACAGTATAATGTAGACTACAGAAAAATGTTATATGATCGTGTGGAGGCGGAAGTTTTTCTGTCTCTTAGATCATCGGTTATTTTGGACCCCTGATTTCAATTAGGCCTATCGTGGAGTATGGGCCTATGCGCGTATTCCTACTGACCAGTCATATAAGGCTTGGACTAACTTGGACAAGCCTACAGGCCTAATCTCAATTGATTTAAATATAAAAATGAATGTGAAGAGAAGGAAGATAGGATGTACTGCTCCTCCTAATCCTATCTGTCATGTACACTAATATCCTATATCAGACTATTTCTCATTAGGCCTACCATAATTTTAACTTGCATGGGTCTTCTTTTGGACTCTTTGTTGGTTTTTTTTTACGAGATGGGCTTATTTTCGAAATTGGCATCGCAAAGCAATGAGAAGGATTCTTTTTGAGATTGGACTCATTATTTTCGAAAAGAAGCCCATGAGCTTCATGTCGAATCCTTCTAACTGGATTTACTAATATTTTACGTACGATAGAGGGCGTGATCTGACACAGCTGATCACACAACCTTTTAATTGTGTTGTTTGTAAACATTGTTGAGCGACGATCGAGTGGTAGCCTAGGCCTAGGCCTAGCTTAATAATTTCTTTTTTATAGCTTACCATTTAAATGGAAACGTTTGGCGATAATCATCATCCAACGGAAGTGTCTGATATCTTTACTGATCCATTATTGTTGTAAAAAATGACATGACAATTATAATCGAACCACCCGAAAATCTCTAACTAGTAGGCTAGCCCACAAAATTGAATGTGTGTACGAGCGTTCATGAACACATTAAGAGAGTGCAATCCGATGTCTTGTGCGCACTACAGGATATCATTTACGGCATCCTCATTTACTACCTAGGCGATCACTATTGCAAGGCTAAAGTTCATTAAACTTATTACTTAGACTTTACTTATCGTAAATGACTTATGAAAATAACTACTGCAAGAACAATAATTATTAGATGATAATGTATATACTTTCTTTAGACTAAACAGTACAGTATTATTACATGAAATAAAATGGACATTAATATTGTAAGAAAGTTAAGAAATCGCCAGTTTCAGGTGAGTAATAATAACCAAAAGCAGGCTGATTACTATTAAGATCGATCATCACAATTAATTCAAATAAATGTTTAGTTAAAAATATTTATTTATTCTTAATCTGTATGAATCTCTTACCAGACCAGAATAACCGATATATAGGCCTATATATCTATTTGCTGTTTTTACACATACTATTTACAACAAAACCAAACAAAGTTTTTTTTGTTTTATGACAGGCAAAGGACCATACTGACTTCCAGCGAACACAGCAAGTCACTTCAAAGCTTGTCAGTCGGCTTGGTCTGGAGAAAGAGCTTGAGGTTAGTCGAAGAAGTTAGAAGTTCTTCTTGGTGTACATCAACTCATACTTCTTCTTTTGTATTGATGTTTAGCTATGTCTATACTATTAAACAAGTTTGACAAAAAAAGTGTGATGTGCTTAAAATCATCATGTCCATTATATTGGCATATCACATTTTGTCACATAAGTTAATAGTGTAGACAGAGCTTTAATGTACTGTACACTACTACAATATGGTAAAGATTGTTGTCATTGCCTCATCCATCATCTTTCTAAATATCCAAACATGCAGCATATTTAACATCGTCCTGTGAAACACATTATTTTGCCCCTCCTAATCCATCCATTCACATGTATAAATCATTATCATCCAATTTATTCCATCATCATCATTGTCTCAAAAATATCGTCCTCATCTGCATTATCCACAAACTTGACTCATGATCCCATCATCCCATCCCAACCAGTTGTGTAACGGCTATGAGCGCTCAATGGCTAAACCCTAGTGGCCTGAGAGCTTAAGAGGCGCAAGAGCATAAGCAGTTACTAATGCAATTACTCAGCATTGGAAGGGCCCTTCTGAGTGCCAACCGAGGGGCTGCTTATCCTATCATTTGATTCATCTCATCTAATAGATATCAATTCATCATTAATTATCTTCCATCATCCACCATCAACATTTTTGTGTTGGAGAAACAAATTAACTACTGGTATTTATATTTCAGGGTCACTCAGGATGCGTCAACTGTTTAGAGTGGAACTCAAAAGGAACGTAAGTGCTTTGATCTCAAGTTACAGTAGTTTCATTTCAGACATTTTTCCAGTTTTTTGCCAACCAACACAATTAAACCATCAAAGAAACCTTTTCCTAATGTTTTGTTGTCCCCAACCACCCATAACTTCTTGATACCCATTCCTATACTACAGCTACATATTATCTGCCTTCCCCTTTTGAAGGGATCCTACATTTTACATACACACAGTAAATTGCTTACTAAAAAAATAGCCCTGATAACCACATAGCGTCTGTCACTGTTTAATGAATATGTATAATATTTTTGCATTGAATTTATTGAAATATGGGCCAAAATGTTTTATTCTATTTTCAGGTTATTGGCAAGTGGTTCCGATGACTTGGAAACAATTATATGGAATCCATTTATTCACAAAAAGTTAGTTACTATTAAAACTGGTCATCATGGAAATATATTTTCAATAAAGGTAAGGAATAGCGAGACTGCCATTTAAATGTAAAAACAATGCCTATGAGAGTAAAGTATCTATAGGATACAATCAAAGCACAGACAGAATCAACCCCATGCCTATGACAGGCTAGTCCGATTCCCTTATCATTACAACATCACTATCACTTTCACCCGATGCTACATTCCCAGACGTCTCCTATCCAATAACGTAACCAGGCCCAACTTTGTTAACATCAGATGAGACTCAGTGTTTCTATGCAGTATGGCCATATCATCATTATCATATTTTTTTTATACAGTTTTTACCAGATTCAGATGATAACATTGTGGCAACATGTGCAGCTGACACTAAGGTGAGAATTCATGATGTAAGCCGAGGGGAGACAACACAGTCTTTTAGTTGCCATGCAGGCCGTGCAAAGAGGCTAGCAACGGCCCCAAACACTCCGTACATGCTGTGGAGTGCTGGAGAGGATGGAACAATAAGGTAGGGGGTTGTTTTCTCAAACAAATCAAATTCTTCGTATGTTTCAACATTATGGCCTACCCCCATTCGGGACACTTTGTTGGGTCCAAAAGGTTAACATGGGTTCTACTGAATAATGTGTACACACATCATTAGATTTTTGGGCTATGGTATTCTAAAAGAACAGATCCTTGCAGTGTCCAAGGTAAACATTATAAAAATTCAGTACCATTTTTTTCAATATACATACACTGCTGTATACATTATCCAGGATTTTGAAATTGTGAGAGGGCATACTAAAGCAACCCCTAACCTATTGGTTTCCAAGCTTTGTCTTTTCAACAAAAACAATTTACAACTGTATACAGTACTGTGACCATTGGAAAATTGAAGATGTTTGAAAATGGAGACCAAAAAAATGGCAGTGTAGAGAATTCTCTTGTATCTGTTTTTTTCTAAGCTGGTTAATATTATAATCACATATTTCTGTGTTCTTTTTTCAGGCAATTTGATCTTCGCATGCAGCATACATGCGGAGATAGTTGTGAGAATGTTCTGATCAATTTAAATACATACATTGGGAATCATGCAGAGTGTAAATGCTTGGCCATCAACCAATACAGACCTGAGTTGCTTGCTGGTAATGTGCTTTAACCACTCATTGGTTTTAACAACTCTTAGACTAGATCCATTTCTGAAAAAATTGATCAAAGAATGTATTAAAAAGGGCAATGGAATAATGTGTTACGGTACATTTTTAGGAAAAAAGTGGTATGAATTTTTCGGTTAATTTGGTTATGGTGAATTCCACAACCTATGGATACCAAAAAAAATGTTTGCATCTTGTGTAAATTTACATAAAAATACATTTGATTTCAAAATCTTTACTTTTTAAATACATGTCATCATTATTATCCATTTTTATTTTCAGTTGGTGCTAATGATCCATATGTTAGGCTGTATGATGTCAGAATGCTCTCTCCTCATTCAGTGCGTTTTTCCGGAGATGAAAGACATGAATCCCCATGGCAGACGCCAGCACCAGACCCAGATGCCCAAGGCAATTTACCTGATGGGTGTGTGCAATATTTTGTAGCTGGTGAGAACATTCTAGAATATCAATCAGATAGTGTGGATAATTAATAATACATTTTCATGTTTACCAGTCTAATAAATGGCACTATTAAAGAAACAATTCTGGGACATATTTACAACTACCCAACAGACCCAGAGGATAGTTGTCTTGAAGAGGTAGTTTTCTTACAGGGGTAGCTTTCCATGAGGTTATCTTAACTTTGGTAGCTATCCAGAAGGTACTGACTGTCTTAAAGGAGGTAGCTGTCCAGGGGGTAGATGGCTTAAGAGGTATCTGTCCAAAGGGTAGTTGCCTTGAGTTAGCTGAACAGAGGGTAGTTGTCTTAATTTTTTAGGGCTGTCCAAAGATGTATTTGTCTTTTAATAGTGGGTACTGTAACTGCCTTATTTGCTGGTTGTTGGTGGAAAAGTAATTTTCTGGCCATTTGTTGCCCATACACAGAATATATGCCACACAACAGCCACAAAAATATAACTGGAGAATAATAATATCAAATAATAATTGATTCAAAATCAAGAATAACTATTAATATTTTATTAACTTTTTAGCCCATTTGCCTTCAAAAGAGGAAGTTAGAAGAAGACGTTACCCATCTCTAGTTTCAACGTATGTAACATTCAGTCCAAACGGAAAGGAGATACTCGTTAATTTGGGCGGTGAACAAGTTTATTTATTTGATATAGTGCAACAGAACGAACCAAAGCGGTTCAGAATTGGGGATTATGTACTACACAATAATAATGGAATGTGTATAGGTAAGTTTTGAGTTGGGTAGTCAAGTGGTTAGGACACTTGACTGTAGAGAGAGAGACCCGGGTTCATTTCCTGACAACTCCCAGTCCACTCAGCTGTAAATGAGTACCTCAGTAAAAATACTAGGGAGAAAAAGGCGGTGTGGAAAGGAACTGGCCACCCTACCACATAATGCCCAGGCTTAGTATAATGAGTTCCTAACAGCTCATTTCCCTACGTTCAGAATGAACACGTGACTCGCCTTACTTACCATAGGTAAGTTTATGTATATTTCTGCAATTATAAAATAGCAATCTAAATTTTTGCAAAGGTATATTTCAATACTTTATACTTACCGTAAATCTTCTAATAGTAACCCCCCACCCCCTCTAATAGTAACCCCCCTTCTATTAGTAACCCACCTTATAAGTCAATCTATAATAATAACCCACTACTCTAATAGTAACTTATGGGGGTTAATATTAGAGTCACAAAAAAATATTGACAAAATGACATTTATGAAGACTGGTCGATCGTTTATGATGCAGCCATATTTTGAAAATAAGTAGATAATGCATGTTGATCTCGCAAGTGTGGAGGATTGAGTTTATAAAATAAAGTTAGAGTTCAAACAAATTTATTTATTTGTACTGTTTTATTATTTGGGGTGGGTTACTATTTTCAGGTGCCTAATTTAAGATTAGTAATAGTAACCCACTACTGTAATAGTAACCCCCCTTCTAATAGTAATTCCCACCCTAAAATACAATAAAAGAATAATAACCCAGAGTTACAATTAGAAGATTTACGGTATTGTTTCAGATGTGTCTAATTCAATGGCAGAAGCATTATCATCAAATGGGACATCAGTTCACTCGTCAAATGGTTTTACAAAAAGTATTGCGTCAAACAGCAAGATGAAACTAAACTTGGATAATAATGTAACGTCTACATCAGCTATAAGGTAACTAAAACTGGACACTTTTGGGCTGGCCCACAATATATCGTTTTTTGTAAAGTCGAATTGTTTGTTTTGCATAGGAAAAAGTTTGGAACTTTAGTATTACCTGAAAATATTCAGATTTTAGTGATTTGACCTTTCATTAGCAAACTATCAGTATTTATTTATTTATCGATAAAGCTTGTTTCACACTAGAAACTCAATGCAAGGATGTACGTGCACCATAAGTGATGTGGCCAATCACAAGCGATGGATTAATCAAATCTTGCGTTTTTAGTGGGAATCATGCTTTAAAAAAACAACTCAACTCAAATGATGGAAATTTCAATAAATTATTTTTGGATTATTAACTGAATTTCCTTGTTTGTCTGATAAAATAACCGATGTACAATGTTGCTGCTTAGCCACAATGCTATTTCAGAAGTATGCCTAGACTAGCCAACTGAGTGTCAGAGCTTTGATGCGCATATAGTGAGTGACCAGAAATAACTATTGTTGTACGCAATTATTTAACTACTGTACAAGTTAATCTCTGATCGGGTATTAACAAGTGAGACGTAGTGATTGACACCGCTGCGTCCGGTGGAAACATAGCTTTAAGAGATGCTAATCATTTTAGAGTAGGTTTTACTTTTCACACCAACATGAAGGCATCCCTACTTAATTATTCATTATCTATATTTTTACTGTAGGTCATGTCTTCCAGCAAAAGAAACAAAAGAACTGCCAGCAAAAGCAGAGTCCTTGAAGCTGAGAGCAAATAAATTCTACTGTGAGAAAAAAGATTACACAAATGCAATACGTCTGTACAATGAAGCCTTGTCAATCGCACCGAACAGCCCCATACTGTATGCCAACAGGGCAGCTGCCTATCAAAGGCGGAAATGGTTAGTTAGAGAGAAGGTCCAGGTTTATAAATTCTGTTTATTAACTATGCTATAATAGAGAGCGATTTACAAAACACGACGGGAAGCCACAGTATGGAGCTTATAAATAGTTTATGCATGAGCTTTAACGAAGGACCCTGCGCCACGAGAAAGGGAAGGGAGAGAGAAACTGCCGGTTGTTATCTTTGCCCTAGAGTGCGTAACTCATAAAAACAACTATGTTGATTGTACAGTATATGATTTTACGCTCTAGCAGGATATTCGTCGTCCTCCCCTAAGCGTCCCTTTTAAATCCCTTTGCAAAAACATTGGTAATAGCCCCACTTTCTCATCCTAGGGAAGGTGACATCTATGGTGCTGTTAGAGACTGCCATCAAGCCCTCTCTCTGGATCCATCACATCGGAAGGCTCAATTTAGGCTGGCGCAGTGCTTGTTTGAGTTGAATTGGTTCACAGAGGCTGGTGACTGCCTTAAACAATTTAAGGTCAAATTTCCTGAGTACACTAAGGACTGTGAAGTCTTAGACAAGGATCTGAGTGAGAAAAAGAATTCCGAAGAAGGTACAGTATATAAATAAATAATATATAAATCCAAAGGCAAATTACTGAAAAAGTGAAAGTACTTGGAAAAAATTGAGAATATAAAGCAGATACTCTCTGCCTGAGTGGACTGGAATAAAAGAAATAAAATCAAAGGAGGCACAGATATTTATAATCACCCCAGGCACAAAATATTTTGATATTCAAAATAAATATTATAAATTTTATACAACATTTATTAGCCTAACTTTCAAATGTAATGACCCTTTTTTTTTCTTTTAACACTAGATTCTGGTAAAGATCAGGAGAACACTTCTCCTCTACTTCGACTTGGACGCAGCGGTCGGGAGTTTCAACTCTCACAACATGAGATTGCGCTTAGAGCAGAATCGTGGGATTATCAACAAAGATATTGCGGACATTGTAACACTACGACAGACATTAAAGAGGCAAACTTCTTTGGCAGGTAAAATATACTGTACATTGTTATACAGTGAACATTACTCAATATGCAAATTAAAGGTAGTGGAATGTGTAAAGCTTTGTCTTCACTATCAAACTTTATCTGACAAAAAATGTGATGTGCCCATAGCACCACTATATTTAGGAATATTACTACCATATTTGGGCACATTACACTTTTTTTGTCAAACTAGTTTAAGTGTAGACAGAGCTTAAGCAGACGAAGATTTCAGGCTCATATTTACATATTTTATTTTATCATTAAAACATTGTTGACTGAATGTATAGTATCTTGTATTAGACTTTTTAGCACCAGCCACCAACCACAAAAATCATGTACAGTATAAAGGCCAATTTACACTGACGATCGGTAACGGTAGGAAAAGAGCAAAAATACAGATTGTACGTGGGACAAACGCACGATTTTATGTTTAAATTGGTCTTCAATATTACATTACAAAAATTAAGCCAAACTTTTTTCTCTGTGTAATAAATAAAATAAATTAATATATGAAATTTTGGTAATCGGTAAATTTTAGTAGACGTCAATTTGGAACAAATACTGTAATGAAAAATGTACTGCTGATGTACTAGGTCATTGCGAATCAAAAGGTCCCTAACCTCAACCACATTTTTTACAGCGATGGTCAGTTTGTAATAGCTGGATCAGACGATGGTTCATTCTTTATATGGGATAGGAAATCAACTAACATTATGCAGGTGTTTAGAGGTGATGATTCAATTGTTAACTGTCTACAGCCACACCCTACCAGCTGTTATTTAGCAACAAGTGGAATTGATCCTGTTGTAAGGCTATGGTCGCCTCAACCGGAAGTAAGTATCGAATATCCTCATTTATAATTTTGGGGGTTTTTTTGTTGATCAGCCAAAAAAAAAAACCCTATTTATATGAGCAAAAACAACAATCATCAGGCCTGTATGGTGGAGGATGGAGTTTAAACAGGCCAGTGAATGTATGGCATAATGACCTTCGTAATATAGTGCCCATGGTGCGTGCACTAGGTTGGAGTTAGCCGAGCATAGAGTGGGTAGCTCAGCCAAGTCCAGATCCTAAATGTTCTGAATGAAGGCTTATAAATTTTTAATTATGAGATTTTTCGTTTTATACATTATTTTTTTTAATATTTTTAAATATTGGATTTATTATTGTATTTAACTAATTAAGTTACCACTGTTCCCAAAATAATTTAATTTGGAAAAAATAATATCCAAAATCTAAACAGTATTTTGGAGGTCTTACAAGATTTCCAATTAATAATATATATAATTTAATTGGTAGGATGTTTCGGTCTAGCAATTGTTGAAATAATTGGGTTTAAATTATTGATAGAATTAAGTTACCAAGGACAAAATAAATAATTTTTTTTTTTATTAAATCTCACAATTTCCAAAAAAACAGAATTATCTATTTATAGATAATAATTAATTAATAACAAATATGATTTATTTGGTCGGATTTTTTGGTCTATATGATAATAGATTAATTATTGATATATTCATATTATTAGAGTTAGGTTTCCACTCTCCCAAAAGAATTAATATTATTATTAATATTCAGTACACAAGTTGCATTTTCGTGTTAAAGTTATCTAAATTCAGTGTGGCGAAAGGCAATTGTGATTAAATGCTTTATTAGAATTGTGAAAATGTAATACGTTTATATCACATTTCTAAACTAATTAAACAATATTCATCATATCTTCTTAATCAATAGCATTCTTGGAATCATCAGGGAGATGTGATGACAGGTTTAGGGCAAATAGCATCCTTCTTATCTTTTGTACTAGGCAGAAACTTGATCAGGCAACTTTAATTGTGTAGTTAAGGCTGCTTTTGTTGAAAACTCATTCTTCTCTTAGTTGTCTGGCATTTATTTCTACTTTGTGGCTTTTTTACATATTATTGGCAATATAAGCCTGCATTAATAAGGTTATTTTTTCACCCTGAAAAATATATACATTGCAGTACTTTAATATGCCATTTTAATGTCACATAATAGTTATACCATCTATCATTTATAGAAATACAAAATACATGGTTACAAAACAAATTGTTTACCTGAAAAAACTGTAATTTAAAGCAAATTGTCTGACAGACAGTTGATTTTTGTTGTTTTTAACCATGTATTTTGTATTTCTATAAATGAAATCATTGTTTTTGTTCAAATCAGGAACATCAATTATTTGAATAACAATGCCATGTGATTCGTACCCATACAATCAATTACTTAGGTGTTATAAATGACAAATGTGGATGTTGACAACTGTTCAGCCTCATTACATTAAAAGTCATTATTAAGTTAATTCCAACTTTCAAGCATATTCCCCCCCCCCCCCCACCACCACCACCACCACCCCACCCCTTCAATCTATAAACATTTATTATTTCTATTTTTAAACTTTAAATTATAAGTTGAGGAAATAAAACGAATTACAAGAAATATACAAATGAAAATATTATTTTATTGATTTATAATTTTTTTTCAAATATCAAATGTATTTAAAATTTTCAGGATGGAAAGGCAAGTAACAGAAACGTAACAGATTGTGATTCAGCGGCGTTGGCCAATCAGAGGAGGATGATTGCAGACCCCTTAGAGGTGCTTCTGATGAACATGGCACAGAGGATATCTGGAATGCCAGAAGGATCAGATGACGATTCTAGCAGCGAAGCACCAGATCAGTGCAGGCCTAGCTAATGCGATCATCTGGTAACAGTAATGGTCATTTCGACTTTTAAAAAATGTGTGAGTCTCTTGAATTAGTTTTGATAATATTCAACCTCAATTGGGAAAATGTTGTTTAGGTACTCCCACAGACCTCCTGCAGCCATAGTGTTGTGCCTACCATTAATGACAGGGGCTGAGAACAAGTACACATGGGTGATTCCCCCTCATCTTCTGAAACATGCACTGTGTTCTTGTTAGTGCAAAAAAACTAGGTGTCTACACTTCACTGAGAAAACTTTTTTCTACCACATTAGAGGTTCACCACCCGCCTAACAAAACGCATTTTCTCTCGATAAAATAAATTAAATTAATTTCTTTTCGCAGGCCTAACTTTATTGTTATTAGTAATAATTAACCAATGCATTGTCCAACCAATGATATACATACCACGCTAGCAAAATTTGTAGTAGGCCTATATAATACTTGCCAAATTGTTTCCGATGACAGAAATGTGTTTGTTTTTATTTTGGTTTATTTGAAAAAAAAAATACATGGCAGTATATTAAAATGCAAACTTAGAACAATACCACAATTTTATTGTAATTGTTATTAATTGGTTAATTCCCGCACACTATCTCAATACCCGAGCGGTGTTTTTAATGCGTTTATTTGACTGCTTCCCATGTTACTTAGGTATAATGCCATTAGTTTTGGTCGTTTAGCAATTTTATAAATACTAAAGTTTAAAATTAATTAAGTTGATATTAAATTGACTTATGCCTGCATGGAAAATTAATTTCGACTAAAGTACAATACCGCTATGCTTACCTAACCGCTGTGGTACATTTGGTTTTGGTAACAAAAAGTTACGAGTATAGCATTCAATCAGTATAGGTAGCTTCAGGTTTTGTCTTTTACTTACTGTGTTCACGCACTTGAGCTAAGCGTAAGCTACGGTTATCTAAATCATATCCGACGTAAGTGTTCTCTTATTTCTCCGTTTCGTTTACTTCGATGTACGCACATTTCGTTAACTCCGATGTACGTCCGTTTCGTTAACTCCGATGTACGTCCGTTTCGTTAACTCCGATGTACGTCCGTTTCGTTAACTCCGATGTACGTCCGTTTCGTTAACTCCGATGTACGTCCGTTTCGTTAACTCCGATGTACGTCCGTTTCGTTAACTCCGATGTACGTCCGTTTCGTTAACTTTGATGTGCGCCCGTTTTGTTAACCCCATTGCTCCTCCGTTTCGTTAACTCCGATGTACGCCCGTTCCGTTAACTCCGATGTACGCCCGTTCCGTTAACTCCGGTTTACGCCCGTTTCGTTAACTCCGATGTAGGTCCATTTCGTTAACTTCGATGTACGCCTGTTTTGTTAACTCCAATGCCCGTTTCGTTAATACTAATGTACGCCCATTTCGTTAACTCTGATGTACGTCCGTTTTGTTAACTATGATGCAGCAACGTTTTGGTAACTCCGGTGTACGCCCGTTTTGTTAACTCCAATGCTCCTCCGTTTCGTTAACTCCGATGTACGTTTGTTCCGTTAACTCCGATGTACGCCCGTTTCTTTAACTCCGATTACGCCTGTTTCGTTAACTTCGGTGTACTTCCGTTTCGTTAACTCCGTTGCACCTCCGATATAAATCCGATAGTTCAGTATTGTATATATGATATAACGTATAACTCACACGTCTGAACGCCGATTGAAGCGAGTATCGGGTAAGTCCAATAGAGACGAGAGCATGTAATCAAACACCTGATTAGTACGATGAGTTTTAGGCCTACATTAAACTAAACAGTTCCGTGTCGTATGTAAGCACTACGTTACATGAATTTGATTTTCAAAATTACAAAAGTTGTCATTTAAAGATTATATATTTTATTTAAATTGTTACCATTTAAGAAAAAATTAAAATATTTTGTACTGCAGTTATGCAGTAGGCCTAGCTACACATGTTTTACTCGCTAAATAATTGTGCATAACAAGTTAATGGTGTAAACGAAATAGTTACTGCAGTAATTGTAGTCGAATTACGTTTGCAATGATCCTTTATTAAATACTTAAGAAAGAAAGATAATTTTCAAAATATTTATTTTAGGCCTTAAATGAAAAATTGGAAGTATCGTTTTGATTGTGACATTTTAATTTACTTCATGAAATAGATGTACATCTCAGGTGTATTAATTCATTAACCTGGAGGGCTAAATGTATTACTAAATAATTAACTTATCCAGGTTGGTTCGTACTTTTTTCTAATCTTTATATACCGTTTGTCGGTTAGAGTTAACAAAAAAAAACATTCAATTCGAGGTAATGTCGCCGTTACTTTTATCTGGTCATGTCCTACGGCAATGATAAACCGCAATCGCCAACCTCAGTCGCCTACGTAATACTGTATTAACTCTCTTTAATCTCTGCAAAATTCATGATTACATTTTATTGTATATTCAAATATTCAAACCTTCTTTCTCAAGCTGTTATTGCGATAAAACAAATTTACTTCATTCTGTTCACTAATCGTACTATCGTGATATAAATGTATTTATCTTCCGCTTTGTTTTCCATAATCTCTTTAGTTTATATTTATTTCTCTTTCCTTTTAGTCGCGTGCAACGCGACTCTACAGCTCAATATGTTGGTCGGTCGGTAAACACTAACTTGAGCACGCGACTGCAGCCATGGAAATGTCCTTGTTTTAAAACAACAATATACAGATGTCTAAACATTTTTAGTAATAAAATAATTAACATGCATTTGTGTTTATTTCTCATGCCTCTATCTTGTCTATGGAAGGCGGATACCGCCATAATACATACATGCACATGTATAAATTATGTTAGAAATCCAAATGTATTAAATTATGTTCATGTATTGATTATAAGTAAAGTATAGGGGAGATGAAATTAAATGTTTTATTGATATTTCCATTATTTTATGACTTAACGAAGACTTTTAATTAGATTTAATGTAAATTATAATTATATATATACAGTATAACAGAAATATTATGTTAGTTTCTCAAAATTATGTTAAACATTGGTGTAAGATAAATGCCACCATATATATTATGACATAAACATTGACTTGGACGAATAAATATTTTCAATTGAATCAATCGTTGTGTGTTTGTATTTTTTAGGTGATCCGATATTGTACAAAAACATACAATCTATATATAAATTTACGTAAGGGAAAAATAGAATATCGGTACTGATTTTAACCACATGATGTACCGTAACCCTGTTTACTAATTTAATTGAGTTAGATAATTAGTTATTGACAATTAAAACAGAATTTAGGTTCAACGATTTGCCCCAAATAGGGGTGTTTTCCGATCGTGGTATACACTGTCTAATGCATGTCCATCTTGAAAAATACCCGCATACAATAATACGAGGATGCGAAGCATTTTCCTATCTCCTCCTACGATAATTGTTTTTAATAGCTGAAAACCGGTTGAACAGCTCGAGTACAGTATCATAGTGTTGAAGACAGGCCGATTTTCTTTAAAAAATACTATTTTGATAGATTTAATATACATTTATACAAATGTATTGATTTGCGATGAATGGAACATTCCAATCTCTCCCAGTTTGTGGGTAAATTTATGAGCCCTTGGTTTAACACAAGTAGGTCGTGGGTAGGTAAATGTATGGGCCCTTAGAGAATAAAACTTATATAATAGTATTGCAATACTTCGACAATATTGTAAATACTGTACATATTAACCATTTTTGGTTGCCATTTGAATCGAAATTGTCTTACTGTGAATGTGTGGTTACTGTCATGTTAGATATATAAACAAAATATACAAATGAACATTTATTACTGTGACTATGAGTAGATTACTGACAGTTGCTTCTCAACGTTTGTATTAATTAATAATTATAAAAAATATAAACGTCGTAGTGGTGTATCGTTACATGTACTTTATTATTTCAATCGACTATAACAGGGACAGTTTTAAAAAAGTATTATAAATCGTAAATGTTTTACTGTGTTTAGAGGTATATTATTGATAGCCCTATAAAACATTTAAAACAATATTTCGTTATTGAGTGCATACGATTCAAATATTAACGTTTACCAAAAAGGTAAACATTCAAATTGCATCATCACAAGCCCACGACCGTTCGAATAATCTATCCTCTAGATTCAAGAGCACAGTAAAGATAATACACAGTCTTAAGTAAGACCGTGTTTCCACATCCAAAACAAAATTATCGATTAATGTTTTAACAAATAAAGTGCACATGATCAGTCAATACCAAACGACCAGATGGCCAATCACATCGCAACAATTTGTCCTTCATGTCAATAGTTAAAAATTATCGTATTTATCCGATAATTATGTTTTTTGAATGAGATAATTATCGGTTAATTTTTC